>NC_141536.1:32459998-32759998 GCF_021556685.1 Rattus norvegicus | reverse complement strand
TGCAAACTTACAATCCTAGGTCCAGACCTACAGCCCTTCTACCCTCTTTGGATGGGAGCCATTTCCAGACATATTGTCTTAGACACTGATCATGTATGAACCACCTTTGATTGCCCTAACGCCAGACCTGTGGTTTGGGAGCCATCTTTCCTAGGTAAACAACACATCTACCAGCTTTACCTGGCTTAGCTTAGATCACCTATCTTCTGCACTGGCCCAATCTAAGGCAAGCCAGATTATCAATTAAACACAAAAACATAGATATAAGTCTATATGGTCAAGACAAACAACCAAATAACAACCCCCCTGGAATGAATAGCTAAAATAGCATGTGTCTGATCAAAACCATTAGTCCCAGAGAAGTATTCTCCTATTATAACTAATTAGATGTACCTGAGGACACAAAGTTTAAAATAAACTTTATTAAAGAACTCAAGGAATTATGGAAGACAAGAGCAAAAAGTTAATTAAACTCCAAGAGGATATCAATAAATACTTGAATGATGTCAAAGAAAATAAAAATACATAACCAAATAAAATAATGAGGATAACTGAATTCAATAGAGATAAAAACAGTAGAGAGAATATAAGGCTTTTGCAAAATGGCTATTCAGAGATTGGGAAAAGATCTTTACTAACCCTACATCCAGTAGAGGGCTAACATCCAAAATATACAAAGAACTCAAGAAGTTAGACTTCAGAGAACCAAATAACCCTATAGAAAAATGTTACACAGAGCTAAACAGAAAATTCTCAATTGAACAATCTTGAATGGCTGAGAAGCACTTACACAAATGTTCAACATCAGAGAACATGTTAGTCATCACCTTACACCAGTCAGAATGGCTAAGATGCTGGCGAGGATGTGGAGAAAGAGGAACACTCTTCCATTGTTGGTGGGGTTGCAGACTGGTACAACCACTCTGGAAATCAGCCTGGAGGTTCCTCAGAAAATTGGACATTGTACTACCTGAGGATCCAGCTATACCTCTCTTGGGCATATACCCAAAAGATGCCCCAACATATAAAAAAGACATGTGCTCCACTATGTTCATAGCAGCCTTATTTATAATAGCCAGAAGCTGGAAAGAACCCAGATGCCCTTCAACAGAGGAATGGATACAGAAAATGTGGTCCATCTACACAATGGAATACTACTCAGTTATCAAAAACAATGACTTCATGAAATTCATAGGCAAATGGATGGAACTAGAAAATATCATCCTGAGTGAGGTAACCCAAACAAAATCTATTTGTTGTCTACAAGAAAAACAGCCTTAAAAATAGGCAGCTCCTTGAAGTAAAAGGATGTAAAAAAGTATTCCAAACAAATGAGAAGAAAGAAGGTGTTGCCATCCTACTATCTGATAAAATGATTTCAAACTAAAACCAATCAGAAAAAAGTGCCACTTCAGTCCAATCAAAAATCAGTTAATCAGGAAAATATCATAATACTAAACATAATATACAGTAAACTCTTGTGCTCCCAGTTTCATGAAAAGCATTGTAAGAGAATTTAAGATATTAACAGAAACTTATTACTAGCAGATGATTTCAACACCCCACTTTCTCTAATAGATATATCATAGGTCAAAAAAAATAGGAAAGTCAGCATTAAATGATACCCTGCATCAAACAGACCTAACAGGTAACTGCACCCAAATATCAAAGAACATATATTCTTGTCCATAGAACGTAGAAGTTTCTCTAAAATAGACCTCACATTTGAACACAAAGAAAATACAAAACCACTGAAATAGCCTCAGATATCTCATCTGACTATTATGCAATAAAAGTTAAAATTTAACACCAAAAAAAACTCTACTAAGTTTTTAAACTTATGGAGATTAAACAACTCATTACTGAATAATGAATGAGTCAAAAGAGATGTGGTGGTTTGAATATGCTCGCCCAGAGAATGACAGTATTAGGAAGTGTGGCCTTGTTGGAAAAAGTGTGTCACCATATGGGTAGGCTTTGAGTTCCTTCCCTTAGCTGCCTGGAAATGAGCATTTTCCTGGGTCCTTTCGGAACAAGATGTAGAACCCTTCTGCTCTCAGTTCAGTGGTTTGGTGCTAACACTGACCTCTGTATTGGACATGCTCTGGATGTGTCTCTCAGGAGAGATCTATATCCAGTCCCTTTCAGCATACATTTTTTAGCTTCATCAATCTTATCTAGTTTTGGTGGCTGTAAAAGTATTCGAAGAGTTGAAGGAGCTTGCAAACCCCTAAGAACAACAATGCCAACCAACCAGAGCTTCCAGGGACTAAATCACTACCCAAAGACTATATACAGCAATGGAAACCCTAACTAAGATAGAAGAAATGAAGATTGAAAAATTTCTTGAATTTAATTAATACTGAAGCCACAGACAACAAAACTTCTAGGACATAGGAAAAGCAGTTCTACCAGGACAGTTTGTAGCCCCAAGGTCCTACAATAAAAAATTGGAAAAAGCACAAATAAATGACTTCATGATATAACTCAAGAATTTGGAAAAAAACAGAACAAGCCAAACCCAGACCCAGTAGACAGAAAAGAAAACAAAAAGTCAAAACAGAAATTAAACAAATAAGCAAATATAGACATAACCAATATCTGAGCTGGTTAATATAAATAAGAAATCCCTTGGTCCAATGAATTAAGAAGGAGAGGATCCAAACAGAGCCAAAAAAGAACAAAGATAAATTACATCCAACACCAAATAAATTTACAATAATATAAGCAGTATCTTGAAACATCTATTTTTCATTAAGTTGGAAAATATGAAAGAGATTTTATTATTTATATATTATTTAAATTATTGAATCATCAATGAATTTCTTGATTCAACTACCTAAATCTAAACCTAGAAGAGAACAACTTAAAGAAATTTATAGCACAGGTGATTGGAAAAGGAATGAGATTCTGACACACTCTCCCTCTCCCCTCTCCCCCCACCTCAGACACACACACACACACACACACACACACACACACACACACACACACATGCGCGCGCGCGCACACACACACACACACACACACACACAGCCATGTCTAGATACGCTCTCAGCAGAGTTTTATCAGAATTTTCAGGAATAACTGCTAATTAATCCTTCTTACACTTTAAAAAACCAAAAGAGAAACAGAAGCAGCACTTGAAAAATAGTTCTATGAAGTCAGTATTACTGTAATAGCCAAACAAGGCAAAGGCAAAACAAAACACCTCCAAAACTATAGACAGGTATCTGTGATGAACACACAAGTAAAAATTCTCAATAAAATGTTAGCCAACTGAATATAGGTACACAGGCAGAAATTTGTCACAAAGTTCACATTGAATTTATCCCAGAAATGCAGTTGGTTCAACATATGTAAGCTAATAAATAAGTTACATAAATGGACTTAATGAAAAATCAAATGATCATTTCAAACAGATGTAAAAAAATGCCTTTGAGAAAGTTCAAATGCTTTGATTATAAGAGTCCTAGAGAGAATAGGGTGAAGGAATTACCCCTCAATATAATAAGGCTACATATGACAAACTGAGAGTTAATACTATCCCAGATGAAGAAAACTTTCAAGAAATCTCATTAAAATCAGGAATGAGACAGGGCTGCCCAATAACTGCATGGCTTTTACGTAGAGCACAGGAAACCAAAGCTGAAGCAATAAGGCAGCAGATAGAATTTAAAAGGATACAAATAAAAAAGGAAGAAATCTAATTACCTTATTTGCAGATGCTTTTTCTACATACAAGATACCCAAAAATTACATCAGAAAACTTCCAAAAATAATCAAGAATTTCAGCAACATTAGTATACAAAAGTAGCCTTTTTATATACTCTGGGCAAACACACTGAGAAAGAGATCCGGGGAACAGTCACACTTACAGTCCTATCAAAGACAATGAAACATGTTGGGATAAACTTAACCAGAGAGGCAAACCAGCTTTACAATGAAAACTTCAAATTACAGAGGAAAGAGATTTAAAAAGATAACATAAAATAGAAAGACAGTGCATGTTTCTGGATTAGTAGAATTGTGTAAAAATTACCACCCTACCAAAAGAAATGAATAGGTTCAATGCCATCCCAATAAAAAACCCAGAATATTGCTCACAGAAATAGAAAAAAACCGTAAAATCCATATAATCTGCTTCGATAGCCAAAGCAACCCAGAGTAAAAAGAATACTGTGGGTTTTATTATTCCAGATTTCAAGACAGATTATAGAGCACTAGTAATGAAATTAATATGACACTGGCACAAATCAGATATGCAGACCAATGGAACCAAACGGAACACCCAAATATTTATAACTACAGCCATCTGATATTTGACAAACCCTGTGCTAAGAATAGAAACAAGAGGATGAAAGATCTCAATGTGAAACTTGAACATCAAATTCATTAGAAGAAAACATAGGAAGTACTCTACAAGACGTAAGTAGGAAAGGACTTTCTGAACAAGTCCATTTGTCTAGGAATTAAGGCCAACAATTGACAGCTGGGACCCCACAAAACTGAAACACTCCTGTACAGCTGAAACATTCAATTGAGGAAAGGAGAAACACACACAATAGGAAACAATCTTTGGCAGCTCCACATCTGGTAGAAGATAGATATCTAAATATACAAGAAACTCAACAAACAAACAAACATATAAACATATACCGAAGAGTCAACAGCAAATGACTCAATTAAAAAGTGGGTTATGTCAGCCTTATTTATAATAGCCAGAAGCTGGAAAGAACCTAGATGCCCTTCAACAGAGGAATGGATACAGAAAAGTCGGTCTACACAATGAAGTACTACTCAGCTATCAAAAACAATGACTTTATGAAATTCATAGGCAAATGGATGGAACTAGAAAATATCATCTTGAGTGAGGTAACCCAATCACAGAAAAACACATATGATATGCACTCATTGTTAAGTGGATATTAGCCCAAATGCTCGAATTACCCTAGATGCAATGCACGGACCACATGAGATTCAAGAAGGATGACCAAAATGCGAATGCTTCACTCCTTCTTTAAAAGGGGAACAAGAATACCCTTAGGAGGGGATAGGAAGGCAAACTTTAGAACAGAGGCAAAAGGAACACCCATTCAGAGCCTGTCCCACACGTGGCCCATACATATACAGCCACCAAACTAGATAAGATGGATGAAGCAAAGAAGTGCAGGCTGACAGGAACCGGATGTAGATCTCTCCTGAGAGACACAGCCAGAACATTTCAAATACAGAGGCCAACGCTAGCAGCAAATCACCGAACTGAGGAATTAGAGAAAGGACTGAAAGAGCAGAAGGGGCTTGTGACCCCATAAGAACAACAATGCCAACCAACCAGAGTTCCCAGGGACTAAGCCACTACCCAAAGCCATACATGGACTGACCCTGGGCTCCAACTGCATAGGTAGCAATGAATAGGCTTGTTGGGCACCAGTGGAAGGGGAAGCCCTTGATCCTGCCAAGGTTGGACCCCCAGTGCAGAGGATTGTTGGGGGGGCAGTAATGGGAGGTGGATGGGGAGGGGAACACCCTTATATAAGGGGAGGAGTTGGGGGCTGATGAGCAGGAAACCAGGAAAGGGAATAACATTTGAAATGTAAGTAAGAAATACCCAATTTTTTAAAAAAAAATGGAAAATAAGTAAATAAAAAAAAAGGGCTATGCACCATGCACCTTCATGTCTCCATTTGCACTCAGAGCTAAGGCTGTCTCACAGCTTTCAGAACCCAAAAACCTAGCTGGAGAGTGCTCTTACTCCTAAGATTACAGGCTCATAGGCCCACAGGAGGAACAAGCTCCAGTCAGAGACAGAAAGACCAACTAACCCCAGAGATAACCATGATGAGAGGCAAGTGAAAGAAAATAGGCAATAGAAATCAAGACTACTTGGGATCATCAGAACCCAGTTCTCTCAACACAGAAAGTCCTGGATACTCCAACACACCAGAGAAGCAAGATTTGGATTTAAAATAACATCTCATCATGATGATAAAGGACTTAAAGAAGGAGCTACAAAAACTTTCCTTAAAGAAATACAGGAGGGGTTGGGGATTTAGCTCAGTGGTAGAGCGCTTGCCTAGCAAGCGCAAGGCCCTGGGTTCGGTCCCCAGCTCTGAAAAAAAGAAAAAAACAAAACAAACAAAAGAAATACAGGAGAACACAGATAAACAAGTAGAAGCCCTTAAAGAGAAAACACAAAAATCCCTTATCTAAGTACAGGAAAACACAACTATACAAGTGAAAAAATTGAACAAAAACATCCAAGATCTAAAAATGGAAACAGAAACAATAAAGAAATCAGAAAGAGAGACAACCCTGGAGATTGAAGAAATAGGAAAGAGATCAGGAGTTACAGACACAAGCATCACCAACATAATACAAGAGATAGAAGAGAGAATCTCAGGGGCAGAAGATACCATAGAAAACATTGACACAATAGTCAAACAAAATGCAAAATGTAAGAAGTTCCTAACCCACAACATCCAGGAAATCCAGGACACAATGAGAAGATCAAACCTAAGGATAATATGTGTAGAAGAGAACAAAGATTCCCAACTTCAAGGGACAGTGAACATCATCAACAAAATCATAGAAGAAAATTTCCCTAAAGAAAAAGATGCCATAAACATACAAGAAGCCCACAGAACTCCAAACAGATTGGACCAGAAAAGAAATTCCTTCCATCACATAATAATACCAAATGCACAAAACAAGTAAAGAATATTAAAAACAGTAAGGGAAAAAAGTCCAAGTAACATTTAAAGGCAGATCTATCAGAATTACACCATATCCTCAACAGAGACTATGAAAACTAGCAGATCATGGACAAATATCATATAGACCCTAAGAGAACCCAAATTCCAACCCAGCAAAATTCTCAATTACCATAGAGGGAGAAACCAAGATATTCCATGATAAAACCAAATTTACACAATATTCTTCCACAAATTCAGCCCTACAAAGGATAATAGATGGAAAACTCCAACACAAGGATTGAAACTACAGCAAGAAAAAGCAAGAAAGTGATCTTTCAACAAACTCAAAAGAAGATACCTACACAAACATAATGGACTCAGTTTCGCAATAAAAAGGCATGGACTAACTGACTGGATATGGAAACAGGACCCAAAATTTTGCTGTATACAGGAAACACACCTCAGTGTCAAAGACAGACACTACCTAAGAGTAAAAGGCTGGGAACAAATTTTCCAGGCAAATGGTCCTAAGAAACAAGCTGGAGTATCCATTCTAATATCAAATAAGATCGACTTTCAACCAAAAGTTATCAAAAAAGAAAAGGAAGGATACTTAATACTCATATTTATATTTTATACCCATAGCTTGAGCTACATATGTAGCAGAAGATTGTATTATTTGGCATCAATGGGAGGGAATGCTAGTGTGCTGTGGCAGGAGTGGGTGGGCAGGTGGGGGAGCACCTTCATAGAAACTGGGGGTAGGAAGGATGGGATAGGGGGTTGTGTTGGGGAGACCAGAAAGGGGGTTAACATTTGAAACGTAAATAAATAATCAATAAAAAATAAAAAAATTAAAAAATAGGCTATAGATTTAAAGACAGAATTCTTTTTTTTTTGCTCTTAGTCATTTTATTTTAAAATAGTTTTATGTGTTTACGTTCCATATGTTCTAGAATTCTTCATGCTATGCCCCTTCACCTTTGCCTCTGAGAGGATGCTTCCCCACTCACCGTACCAAGCCTCTTCAAATGCACCTCAAGCGCTCCCTGGGCCATCAAGTCTCTATAGGATTAGGCACATCCTCTCTCACTGAGGCCAGGGGTCATGAACTAGCTCATGTATGCTCTTTGGTTGATTGTTTTTTTTTTCCCCGATGACCCAAGATACTTTGTTTCAAACCAACTGCAGGCTTATTACAAGATCATATTAAGAGCATGTTTTGGACTCAATGCTTGTTTGATCAGACCTACAGCTGTAGGTATCTTCTAAAAGCTTTCCTTTATAATTTAACTTGTGTATTCACTATCCCACAACTCTTTGGAGGTATCCAGATTTGTTTTTCTCTTTTGCCAGTCATCCACACACACAAACTTCCTTTCTATTAGGTATGGAAATAATTTTCCCGGTGGAAAGAGTCTGGGAATCTAGATACAATAGGCCGCTTAAATTACCTGAATCAAAATGTGTTTCAGAATCTTGGTCTCCTTTATATGTGTACACACACACACACACACACACACAGAGAGAGAGAGAGAGAGAGAGAGAGAGAGAGAGAGAGAGAGAGAGAGAGAGAGAGAGAGAGAAATCGGGGAGACAGACAGACAGACACACAGAATAAGACAGAGACAGAGAGAGAGGGACAGAGACAGACACAGAGATAGAGGCAACAGCAGAGAGACAGAGCTAGAGATAGAGACAGACAGACACAGAGAGACAGTGAGACACAGAGAAAGAGGGACAGAGAGACAGAGACAGGAACAAAGACTACAGACTAGAATTAAAGACAGAATTCTTAATAGAAGTGTAAAAATGGCTGAGAAATAACTCAAAAAGTATTAACCATGCTTCAGTTAGAGAAATTAAAATTAAAGTTACTTTGAGTTCAACAAAGTAGCTGCCAACAAATACTGCTGAGGTTGTTGGAAAGGTGAACCCTCATCCACTCTAATGTGTGAATACAAATTCAGTATGGACAATCAGTATCGGAATACTCAAAACAACTAAACACAATCAACCATCCCCCTCAAAAAAACCTAAAATAAATATACTATATGACCCAGCATATGCTCCAAGCAATTGGCCTCCTAATCCACAGATGCTAGCTCAGCAACGTTCAGTGCTGCCCCATTCATAATTGCCAGGAAATGGAAAGAGCTAAATAGCCTTCAACAGATGAATGGGTAATGTGAATGCAATGTGAATACACAATGCAATACCATTTGGGTATTAAAAACAATGAAATTGTGAAAATTTCAGGCAAATGAATTCACCTAGAAAAGCCTATATTAATGAAGGCAACCCAGATTTTGAAATACATGTTCTTTCTCACCTGAGTTACCAATCTTCAGATGTGAGTATGCAGTTGACAATAATCACAAAACTCAGCAAAGTAGAAAGGGGCAATAGGTGTGTGTGTATGCATTTAGAAGAGGACTAGAAGAACATAGGCAACATGAAGTGGGAAATAAAATGAAGGAGAGGAAGGAGGGAGGCCAATACAGACGAGGAAGGTGGGAGTGAAGACAAATAAAACCAAGGTTGTTAGGAAGACATCAGGGAATCATATTATTTTATATTTGCCTAAAGTTATATATGATACATATAAGTACATTTCATTTTATTATGATTACTTGTGTGTGTGTGTGTGTGTGTGTGTGTGTGTTTGTGTGTGTCTTTCTTTTTGTTTTGTTTTTTGAGATAGTTTTTTTTCCTGTAATTCTGGCTGCCCTGGAACTAGATCTGTTGATCAAGCTGGCCTCAAACTCACAGAATTCCATCTGCCTCCCCCTCCTAAGTAAGCCATCACTGTCTGGCATGTATGTATATTTTATTAAAAGTTGAGTGATAATACTCCCCACAAGAACCACAGACTAATGAAAACACCAGTAACAAGCACATGATATGTCTTTTTGAATGGCTGGTCCATGTGACTGGCAAGCAAAACCACAATGCATACATCTATATCACAGCTCCCACATATAGGGTTCATGGAGCATCATGGAAGAAGGGTGGAGAGACTGTAACAGCTAGAAAGTCAGAGTCCTAGAAATGGCTGCATAAACAAGACAATCACACTATTGATAGACATGTTAATGTGGGAAAGAGAAAAATCTAATGGAGTCCCATCACTAGACAAAGAACTATAGGTAACTAATGACTACTGGCAGAAAAGAATTAGCCTCTCTAAGGGATGAGACCGCTTACTGGCTGTCCAATCCAAAGTGGTCATCTTTGAAACTGTATGTATACCACTGACATAAACAGACCCAGCAGGTTGTATTTGTGTGCAGTTGATACTCCAAAGTATATGGGAAAAATCTCAAGGTTCCCACTCTTAGATAAAGAGCTATAGACAATTAGTGGCTGCTAACAGAATCAGTTTAGCCCAGGCAGGACACTTAGGCTTAGCGGGTTACATGTACACACATGTGAACACACAGACACAAATATACACTCTCTCCAATAATAACTGAAGAGTAAGTCATAAGTTTCAAAGGAAGTGAAGAGGACATGGAGGAACTGTGAGAGAGGAGCGTGGTATAGAAATATATTACTCATGTATTTGAAGTTCTCAAAAAATGTGAAATCACGGCTATTATTGAAAAGACAGAAGATAGCAAGTGCTTGAAGAATGTGGAGAAAACTCTTAGACACCATTTGTGAGAAAGCAAATGAGTACAACTGTGGTGGTTTCAATATGCTTGGCCAAGGGAGTGGCGCTTTTAGGAGGTGTGGCCTTGTTGGAGTAAGTGTGTCACTGTGGGCAAGGGCTTTAATACCCTTGACCAAGCTCGGTGAAGCCAGTTTCTCTTAGCAGCCTTCAGATGAAGATGTAGAACTCCCAGATCCTCCTGCACTATGCCTGTCTAGATGCTGCCATGCTCCCACCTAGATGATAATGGACTGAACCTCTGAACCTGTAAGCCAGCACCAATTAAATGTTGTCCTTATGAGAGAGTTGCCTTGGTCATGGTGTCTCTCCCCAGCAATGGAAATTCCAACTAAGTCAACAACTTTTATAGAAGAGAATAAGTAGATATCTCAGAAATTAAAGATAGAGACTATATGACAAAAATTCCCCTACTGGGTATACATTAAAAAAAATCAAATCAGTATACAGAGAAAATAATTATTTATATTTATTGAAGCATTAGTCCTAGTGACCAAAGTACTGAAAATATAATTGTCTATAAGTAGAAGAAATTCTAACAATGTAGCACACAAATAATTTGGAATACTATTAGGCCCTAAAGGGTATGAGTGATCCTGACATTTTTACCAACAGGAATGAATTTGGAGGATATTACATTAAGTGAAATAAAGCAGACACAAAAGCATAGTATTGTACAAGCTTACTTAGGTGAGAGTAAAGTCCAACCACACAGGACCACATAGATTAGTAGCTGGGGAGGAAAGGGCATTTCTTTATCAGTGAGTTCAAAATTACAGTTGAGTTGGGGAAAACTTCTTGTGTTCTACTGAGAAGTTAGATGACAAGTGACAAGTTATGTACAGGTCCAGGAATGTGGTCTATGTAATTTTCTAAGTTAATAATACTGTTCTGTACACTTCAATGTAGATACAAGAGTATACTTTGAATCTTTTTATTATAAAGAAACGGTAAATGTTGTTTGAGGTGACAGCTGTTTTAACTAATTTAATTATTATAAATGTAAACATACCAGACAGTATGTTACGTCATCATTATACACAAGTATTTTCTATCAGCTGAAAAAAAATCTGAGGTCAGTAGAATATGATCACCAAGGACGTTCTTTATAGTCAGAAATGGGGGATCATTCATGATAGAGATAAAAGAAAAGTTCTATATAATGTGGACATTGTGGTTCTGGTTTTGAAACACTGCATAGACAAGGAAAAATGTAATTTTTTTCAAAGGTAAAAACGAGTGAGCCTCAATATTGTCATGTATGTTTGTAATCCTACCTTTGTTATATATTTGTACCTGAAGCTTCATAATTTCATAAAGCGAGTTCTAAATTTTACCTTCCCAATACAATGACAGGAAGAGTCAGACGATTTCCAGGACAGTGGGCTAGTTAACTTTCCAAGTCTAATGGGATCCTGCCAATGATTCCTGCAGTCATGAAGACACTCTCTCTCATGGGACATCTACTGTACAAGTCATTGCTAAGTACCTACGAATAGTCAGTCTCTCAAGTGCTGGATTTGGAAGTGTAGGACTGTTACAAATGATTACCCCACATGCAAATGTCTAGACGATAAGGTATTGCAAGGCTTTTAGTATTCTATCACCAGTAGTACCAACCCACAATACCTGTTAAGAATGAATAATAAATGATATATGAATTAAGAAAAAGTAATTAGGGGTTGGGGATTTAGCTCAGCAGTAGAGCGCTTGCCTAGCGAGCACAAGGCCCTGGGTTTGGTCCCCAGCTCCGAAAAAAAGAAAAAAAAAAAAAAGAAAAAGTAAATTATAATTCCTAAGTGTTATGAGTTTTCAGCCTCTAAAGACACCATGTTCAAGTATGAGATTAAACAACAAAATAATTTTACTTATAAATCACAACACATTTTTTTGCTTAATAATATGAAATGTTTTCAATTTCCTAATGGGTATATAAATTCTATGTACTCCCAGGTAAATTCACTATTATAGTTTTAATATTAGTATGTCATAGAAGTCTCTTTTCACCTATCCTTTATTAGTAAAAGAAAGAGCAATAGGAAGAGTTACTAAAACCATGTTTTTTAACCTAACCTCTTAAAGACACAATCAATATAAACATAATTCACTGTTGACAAGAAACTAATCAGACATATTACCACTATGTCTTAGAGATGAAGAACCTGGAATTAACTGAGAAATATTTTGCTCAAGATTCCAAAAGTGGCAGAAATCTGTCAAAATCAGAATAATCGTAAAATATCTGGCTTACTTATAGAGACAGTTCATATACTATATGAAGACTCATAGTACATGATATCCTGCCTTACATTTCCAGTTATGAGAGAATATCCATTCTTTCAATGCTTATGTTATATTCAGAATGATAATGGGCTTTCTTAAAGATTACCTGTAATTCTGATATAATTAAAAACTGACACATATAAGTATTCATCTTGGGCACATTTGTGTTAAGAACTATACTTTCAATGTTGGCCTACTCTGTATATACCTACTTGTTTGTGCTTGTTCTATAAAACAACACACTTCTTTGAGGCAAGGTTGGATGAGAATAATTTATTGAAATCCTAAAAGTGTCTAGTTGGTACTTTGTTAGTAACAAGTTCTTCCTTCCCCCCTCCTCCCTCCAAGACCGAATCTTACATACAAAGTCCTGCTTGGCCCGGAACTCAGATTATCTGCCTGCTTTTGCCTTCTAAAGAGGTGGGAAAACAAGCTCAGCTTCCTAAAACAGTTCTTAATAAATGCTGGAAAAATGCTAGTGTAAGTAAACTGAACATTTCAGCTGAGATTTTAAGTAAAAATTTATATTCAACTGTTCTGCCAATTGTTTTACAATTAAAAATATATAATCTCCCAGATTGTTTTATAATTGTAAACATCTTATTGAGTTCATTTTTAATAAAAGTGCTAAAATTTTATAAATATTAAATGTATTTTATATTTACATAAAAATAATAAACGTATAACTCTCATGTGCTATACAAATAGTTTGTTTACTTTTTATATTATAATTTTAGGTAATCTTTACTATAAAAATATATTTTTCTACAATTCAAATCAGTGTATATGGCTATTGAACAATAAAGATAATTCACCTTAAAATGCACAAGCAATTGTAAAGTTTTTATAGACCTATAATCATCATAGAAATATGTGTACATTTGCTTTGAACAAAACCACACCCAGACAGAAATTATTTTATTTCCTCACATAGTATTACATTTTGATTCTTCAATAGCAACAAAGTCAATTGGAAAGGACAGATTTTAATCTGAAATGTTACTGCACATTCTTTTGTTGTAGACAAGAGTATATGAAAATTTATGCTATGCATTAGAGATCAGATTCTCATCCCAGCTTTACGTGATTGATGGGTTTCTATTTGACCAGGCATAAATGTGAATAGCAACTGTGAAATGTTTACCAGAGAGACAGTGCTAATGCAACTGCAACCATTTCCCCTTTTACTGTCAGCATGAAATTGCTTCTACTGTAGCAAACTGTTTTTGAAACCACACACAAAATCTTAGCATATACTTTAAATGTAACACAAAGCAACAGACACATACAATCCTAACACAGATCTCACAGATAGGTCAGCCAGAAATGTTAATGATTCACAGAAAAGTCCATTCTGTGAATAAACGATTTTTAAATAACACATTTGCTCACGATACAAATCATTCAGTTCTAAGTCACAACTAAATTCGCAGGAAAGAATGGCTCATTCCATAGTGGATCTTTATATTACTATATATTTAAGATATAATAAATGTATCGATATATTAATATATGGTATATTTGCAAATATATATATGCCTATATATCAGTCTATATAGATGATATACACAAATGCTTATTTGTCTGACTTAACATTCCTAAATTAGACAATTCGTACTGCATAGTCCATTTGCCTTGAAAGTCAAAAATTTCAATAGACTCAATTTTTATGATAGAAAAAATCTAGTAGTCCTGACACTCAAAAAACCCTGGTGCTGTAATTAGTATTCCTTATCATGTTGCTTCTGTAAATGATAATCCAACTGTTTTCCCCACATAGAATTTACTGAAACTAGAACATCTGGAGGCATAAACTCAACTCCCAGGATCAATTTAACTGATCTGTATTATGGATACAGAGAAGCACAATCCTGGGCAAGTCCCTGTATATGGGAATATCCAACTTTCCAACCTTAAAAGGTAATTATGTTCATAAAGGGAAGCAGAATCTATAAGGACCATCTGTAAGGATCTATAAGCAGCTATAAGGAGTTTTGGATCCTATGCTCATGTTGTACATATATTTTCACCTTTAATGTCTGAAGGAAACCCTAAAATCTGAAATAACTCAGTAAGAAACAGCAGAGTCAAGAATCAAAGCTAGACCTAATTGACCAGACTCATTATGAAGTAAATATAAAAATATAAATATCCCAATGGAGGAGTTAGAGAAAGGACTGAAGGAATTGAAGGGGTTTGCAACCCCATAGGAAGAACAACAGTATCAACCAACCAGACTCCATCAGAGCTCCCAGGTACTAAACCATCAACCAATAAGTACACATGGAGAGATCCATGGCTCCAGTTGCATATGTAGTAGAGGATGGCATTTTCCAGCCTCAATAGGAGGAAAGCCCTTGGTTCTGTGAAGGTTCATTTCCCCAGTGTAGGGGAATGCCAGGAGTAAGTGGGTGGGAGTGGAAACATCTTCATAGAAGCAGGGGAAGGAGAAAGCGGGGTATGGGAGAAGGGGGGAAAGGGGATAACATTTGAAATGTAAATACATAAAATATCCAGGAAATATAAAATTTAAAAAAGGTATGCAGCACCCTTCCCTCTAGTTTCAATTTATTATATACTCAAGGATCAAAGTTCTTCCACATCTTTTCTGCAAAAGTTTTATATTAACATAGCATACTATTATTTATGGCATATGTATCTGTGATTTCATTTTAGTGACAACTGTTACCAAGTGTTATCAAAATAAAGCTCTGACCCTAAAAAAACAAATAAATAAAAATAAAGACCCAAGGATGCCAATCCTGATAACAATATAGTGAATTAAACCACAATAATTCTTCTAGCAATGACAAACGAGGACTACAACAAGAACAAGAGCAACAACCACAACAAACTATGTAAAAATCCTGGAAAATGTAAAACAAAACAGAAGAAAACAAAGAACACCCCTGAGGCTATCCTGGAGATTTACTCAACAATAAACAGATGAAGAGGAGAAGAGAGAGGACAGTGTTTGATCGACCGTAATGACATCACTGGACACAAACGTACAGCACAGAAAATGACGATGTTCAACAAGAGCAGGACGACAAGAGCGGGGCCCAGGGGTGTGCGTGATCTAGATACAGTGCATACTTATTTGTGGAAATGTAGTAATATACGCCAGTGAAAACACAGAACCAGATATTACCAGAAAGCCTTATTTACTAGACGGTTCAGAGACCGGAACTCAGATTAGACAGAGTAAATGTAAGCTGAGGATAGAAGGAGGGAAGAGGGAGGGAGGGATGGCACAAGTCTCAGATCTCACCTGTGCTGACCCTGTAGTGCACTGATGACACATATGTATACGTGCACTGCCTAGGGAGGATGGCCAGAAAGTAACGTCATGGCAGAGCAAATAGCGACTGTCACTGTAGGAGATGAACCTATGCTGACCCTGTAGTGCACTGACACATATGTATACGTGCACTGCCTAGGGAGGATGGCCAGAAAGTAACGTCATGGCAGAGCAAATAGTGACTGTCACTGTAGGAGATGAAAAGCTGGAGTCTGAATTTCAAATGACCACAGAGAGTCACTTGGTAAAACTTCTGGTTCTCCACAAGTGTCTGAAGTAAACTGATCTGTTTTATAAAACATGAAAGTAAGCCTTCATAAGATGAAGTCAAACAGCTAGTGATTCCACTAAGTTACAAAAACCAACTTGGTGCCAGGTAACAAGACTCAAAAAGTAAACCACACATATTCAATACACAAGACAAAAATTACTAGACAGGAAAAGAACAGGAAAGTAACTCAAGGTTCATCAAAAAGCAGCTAATAGAAAACAATGAGTACGAATTCAAAAACATTAAGCAGCCATTATCCAGAAAAATTATCATCAGAAATTTCAGCAGGGAAGAATTAAAAAAATTCAAGCGCACTTAATGGTAAATATGATAAATTTTATATCTTAAATATGTTACCATGTAAAAGAATTAAAAAGAAATTATATAATTGAAAAATAAAGTATTTATAAAAAAATTAGATGGGCTTTAAAAGAATATTGGAGAGAGAAAAAGCAGCCAATGAACCGGAGGTTAAGAATACAAAACATTTTAAAGAACGGTCAGTAAAGAATAATTTAAAAATATTGGAGAAGGGGTTGGGGATTTAGCTCAGTGGTAGAGCGCTTGCCTAGCAAGCACAAGGCCCTGGGTTCAGTCCCCAACTCCGAACTAAAGAAAAGAAAAAAAAATATTGGGGAAATAACAAAGCTTGTAAACTTCAAACCAGGAGACAACACTGAACTATCATATTTAAACATATATTTGATGGAAAAAAAAAACAAGAAAAAGGAGAAGTAATTGAAGAAGTAATGAAAAATTCTTCATGTTTGATTATAAAAAAAAAATCAAGTTTTAGAAATAAACAGGTCAGCATGAAGCCTAAAGAGGAAAAAGCAAATCGGTCCAGCTTGTCATACTGCTAAAAACAAAGGTGACAGAGGAAGCTTCCAGCTGGGCATTGTGGCACAGGGCCTGGTATCCTTGACATAAGGAGGCAGAGGCAGGAGAATCTGGGGCCAGCCAGAGGAATATATTGAGATCCTATGTCCAAAATTAAGAAATAAGATATTATTACAATATTGAAATAAAATGCTTAATCTTAAAATACATAAACATAAAGTATATATTAAAAATGAAGGATATACTTTGACATACACAGGATATCAGGATATCATAAAGATGACGTTTTCAACCAACGTAGATAAAAAAGATGCTGCTAGGGCACTGTCAGAATTCCAGATATACTTCATGTGTAAAACGTGTAGTCCATTAACCAACTGCTTCCTGAGTGGACTTAAGGCCCACTACACAGCAGGAAATATAGACCTGATACTGTAAATTTGGCCAAGAGCCCACAGTGGCAGAGCTCACAGACCCCAAAGTTGCACCTACTACAATTATTTTGCTAGGTGGGCATGGTGTTAAGCTGCTGCATTTTATTTCTTTACCCATAGATAAGTATAGATAATACTAGACCTCATTGGAGAAATTTGTACAGTGGAGAGTGATTGATGTACAAACTCCTAACTGGTTAAAGTATGGAGGAAAAGCATCTGTTTATGCTCAGTCACAAATGTGACATCTATGTCATCCCCTCCCCCAGGGCCTACGGATCGTCAGGGAAGGGGAAGTAGATGGACTGTAAAGACAGAGGTCAGAGAGACTGCGTGACAGGATCTTCAGGACATGACAGGATCTCGGCATTCATGAGCTCACAGCACCTTTAGATTTCTGCAAAAGACTTGTACAGGATCAAGCCAGGTATATCCAGCAATGGAGAGGTGAGGAGCAGGTGGGGATGGTGGTGTTGTTTTTAAGGGTGTGGTCTGTATAAGTCCACCACGTTCCAGTGCATGGTCCCACACCCGTGCGTATATGGGCAGCTGAAACTGGATTCAGTGGGTAATGGAAATAAAAAAGTTGGAGATGATGAGTGGGTGCAGATCCGGGAGGATTGGGGATGAACAGTCATCAACATTCTTGTAAATATGTATAACTTTCTTAAATAATTATTAATTTTAAAAAAGAAAAAGTAGTCCATGGGATGAAGAAAATTTTGTTATCTTGAACATAAACTTCAGAAATTATCATAGAAACACTGATTACTTAACTAGTGCAAAATGTAAAATTCAGTATGGGGAATAAATAGAAAAACAACACAAGGTTATAGGCAAACTATAAAAAAGTCTTAAAAACGAGAAAAGGTCACATCTTTATTAGTATGAGATTAGCAAAAAGAAGTAGAGAGTAGAAAGAGCGCTAACAATGGCTGCCAGACTGACCCATTATGTGGAAAAAGATGCAATGATATCTGCACGTGAGTTGTCTTTATGTAACTAGTGTGCTCCCAGATATCTAGGTTTGGAGACACTATTTCTGAGATAATAAAGTAAATACAGGAGACTTGTGTTACAGGAGGATCAACTTTTCCTTTTTCTATTCGTGTTTCTCATTTTTAATCCCAACGTATGTGCTGCTTTTGTAATTCAAAAGTTATGCCCAACAGAAACATCTTTCTGAAGCACCCGCACCCCAGTCACACGCTGTTTGTGAGGATCAATGATGGCTCAGTGTAGTGCTCCCTCTCTTCTCTGACTACAAATGTTCCATGCTGAATTCTATTACACTGACAAAATATTTTTAAAAAGTAAGCTGCTTACTAAAAATCCAGGAAGACTCTGTAGTAAGTTAAACAGCTAAAGTTTACTTGGGAACTTATTGTATTGTCCTCAGCATGTGAAACACAGAGGGACGAGGCGGGGGAGTAGTATGGTGTTTACTTCTCTGGAGTCAGTACTACCTCACTTTCAGACCTACCTTTCCTTTACCCTGGGGCCCTGCAGGTAAACAACACCTACGCTCTAATGTTCATCACATTGAGGCCTCGTGCACTTGCACCAAAGCAGCTACGTTCTATAAACAAGCCATCAGGCAAGAGACGGGAGTTAATCTCAGGACCTGTAGTTAGTCTTTATCAGTTTACAGCAGGTTGTACCCTGGAAATAAATGTCTTGAACTTTCTTCTCCAAAACATAGCATCAAGAAGAACTTTTTTTCAATGACCATGAGCAGCCCAGTTCACCAGAAGCAATGCGTGTATAGAGAAAATATGGCAGCTTCTTTTAAACAGCACATTCTATTTTGCTCACGTTCAAATATGTCTATGGCATAAATATTTTCAAATTCTCCAAGAGACTAGATATACATAGAAAACAATTATTAATAGCATAGTATATTAGTGCTGAAAAGAACCTTAGACAGTTCCTTATCAACCACTGTGCCTTAAAGGACTCCCATCCTGTTTCTCAATCACCACCATCACTAGGAAATGGTTACACCCTTAATAGGAAAACCCTACAGGTAACAAATCTCTCAACTACTAGAGCTATTGTGCTTCCCATACTTACTGGAAATGCAAACATCTGGGTGGAAGGTACAATTCATAATGGATGTTAGGACTCTGAGCTCAATTAAAACTAAAACATTCAAAGCCTGACTACAGTTTCTCTACTTGAGACTTTCATGCTTCCTTACTTTTTAAAGAGGTTGTTTTCTTAAAAAGATTTACTTATTTTATTTATAGGAGTACACTATAGCTGTCTTCAGACATACCAGAAGAGGGCATCAGATTCCATTACAGATGGTTGTGAGCCACCATGTGGATGATCGGAATTAAATTCAGGACCTTGGAAGAGCAGTCAGTGCTCTTAAGCGCAGAGCCCTCATTACCCTAAGAAGTCATTTTTTAAAATTTCACCTTCTTCCCCATCTACTTGGGTTTTTATTTTTTATGAATGTGAAAAGGGTAGAAGACTGCTTATATGACCTTTAAAAAAAAAGAATCATCAGTTTCTATCTATATAAACTTTCCCTTAATGACAATGTAATTAACTTCAGTTTCTAAGCTGGCAGTCTTCTGTGCAGCCTTTACTCGTCTGAAAAGAACAGGATCTGCCAGAACAGAACCTCCAAGCTCAGTGAATCCCCTGGATGCTATGGACTGAGAAAACCCAATGCTGGGAGGGTTATAATGTGATGGCTTTCCAAGACTCTTGAGAGGAGAACACGCGCTCAAGATATTTAAATTAATAAAAAGTACAAATAACTCTAAAACGAATAGACAATAATTAAACCTGAAAATATATTTAGTATTTTCATTTATATGTGTCCAAGATAAATTCAATGGACTCATTTTCACATGTGGGTAGTTGATATGTTATTTCAAACCTCATTTCCTATCTATGGAGTCAGTGCTTCTTTAGGCTGTGCAATCCTATAGGTAGGGGATAAGCACTCTAACGTAACTTCTGACACACAGCAATGCTGAAGAAAAGAAGGAAGTGAAGAGACAAGAAATAGACATGTTAACAAGAACCCAATATTCACTCAAACCCTATTTGATTTTATATAGTTAAAAGACAGAAATCTCATTCCACAAATATTTAATTGCTTGCCTCCAAGAAATTGTTGACATCCTCTGTGGCCATCTGCCAAGGTGGGCCTTCCTCTGTGCTCTGTGCTTGATCGAGTTAGAATCGTTTCAGGGTTCTGAGGACTGATGGAAGGAAATACTCTGTGCTCTTGATTTCTTGTATATTTCTGTGGCTCTGTTAAAAAGCAAACAAGGGAACATTTACCAACTTTGAACAGTTATTCCACATGTTTTAAGATTCTCATTAAAAGCCGTAAGCGTCTTAGGAGGTTTGATTACAGTCATATAATCTGAGTTTCAGACACTGATGTGTGCTAATAATATGAGTAATAAGGAGCTGCATCAACTTGTGATTTGACTCCAGTGTTTTACACTAAGGCAAACAACACCCACTTGGCTCCCAGGGCAGCTGAATCCAGCCTGGAACACAGCGACTGCTGCTTTCCTCAAACACTTGAGCAAAAGCTAAATGTTTATTGAAGAACGCAGTAAACAGATGTTTTTAAAAATAGAAGCTCCCTTTATTTATGCAGATAATGAAGATGAATGGTGAAGCCTACACTGCATAAACTTGCACAAGGATCTAGGTGGTGAGGCTGGACATGAATGCTCAAGTCTGGTTTAAGAATCTATATTTCAACAGTTATGCTAGATCCTGATAACACTATACTGGTTAGATTATTTGGTATTTAATTATCTAAAAATATGATAATTATATATATTTGAATTTATAGTTTACAAAAATGTTAAAGGACAAAATTAACTTACAGTTCGGGGGAAATATTTTTATCTTAAGAAAGTGTTAAGTATAAAATATATTACATTTTTAGAGTCATTCACAATAACAGAAATCTTTTAGGATTGCTTTCTAAAGTACCCTGACACAAAATGCTGGTTCTTCCTGCTGACAGGGCAATTCACAAATATACTGTTGGTTCTGGAGAGGTGGTCGAGTCTTCTTTGAAATATTACAGTAAGAAAGATAAAATGTTTATTGTATGATCCTTACCTTATATCTATCTTTCCATAGACATTTTGAGCAATGTAGACATGTGATTCAACTTGTACCAATAATGGACCACTTTGGTACTTTTGAAAGCTAGTAGAATGTGACTCATTTTTGGCTAAGAGAAATAGTTTCATAGATTATGGCCTGCATTAACAGTTCATCAAATTTCTGTGGAAAATTTCTTTTTAAACTCATCTATGTAGTGTCTTGCCTCAGTTACTTTTTACACTTTTTTTACACTTTTTTGTGTAGGTGTGGTGTATATGTGTGCCTTAATGCACATGCGGACCAGAAAACACATTGCAGGAGTTGGTTCTCTCCTTGCACCATGCAATTCCCAGGGCTCCAACTCAGGTCCTAAATCTTTGCAGCAAGTCTATCAGCTGAGCGACCCCCCTGGCCTTAATTATTCTTTAGCCACTACAACCTAATACTACTTCTGGGCATATACCCAAAGAGATGCTCCACCGTCCAACAAAGACACTTGCACTACTGTGTTCACAGCAGCTTCATTCATAATAGTCAGAAACTGGGAACAATCTAGATGTCCCTCAACAAAAAAAATGGATAAAGAAAATGTGTACGTCTACGCAATGGAAGCTATAAAAAACAAAAGACATCATGAATTTTGCAGGCAAATGGATGGATCTTGAGAATCTCCTGAGCGAGGTAACCCAGTCCCAAAAGGACATGCACAGTATGTACTCACTTATAAGTGAATATTAGCCATAAAGTACAGGATGCCCATGATACACTCCACAGACCTATGGAGGCTGGACAGGAAGAAGGGTACAAGTAAAGATGCTTGAGCCTTACTTGGAAGGGGGAATGGTAATGGTTATGGAAGGTCCATAGAGGGAGGGATCCATGTGGGAGAGGGGATGGTGAAGACAGTGGGAGAGTTCAGGATTAGGTGTGGGGAGGTGTAGAGGGGAATGGCCAGACTATGAGAATGAATGGAAATCTGCAACCAACAGGTAGGTAACTAGGGGGCATCTCCAGAAAGAGAAGGAGACCTGGCATAGGGGAGGCACACAAGAATCAATGGGGTGTCCTTAGCTGTGAATCACAGCACTGGGTATGGAGCCTGGGGAAGCTGTCTCCTGTGGTCAGGCAGGTACAACTGTGGAGTGATGTGGGCACAAACTCACCCACAAACCTTTCTGCCCAAAACTTACCATGTCTACAAGAGATGCAGGAATTGGGGAGAGAGCAGAGACTGAGAGAATGGCCAGCCAATAGTCATCTCTACTTGCGACCCATCCCATGGGCAAGCACCACTCCCTTACACTATTAATAATACTGTCATATTTGCAGGCAGGCGTCTAGCATTACTGTCCTATGAGAGGCCAGCCCACCAACTGACTCAGACAGGCATATACCCACAGCCAAACAGTGAAACGAGTTTGGGAACTCTTATGGAAGATCAGGGAGGAAAATTACAGCCCCTAAGGGGACAGCGATTCCATGGGAAGACCAGTAGAGTCAACTAACCTAGACCGTAGGGACTCTCAGAGACTGACACACCAAAAAAGGACATACACGGGTTAGACCTAGGCCTTCCCACACATATGTAGCATATATAAAGCTTGGTCTTTATGTGAGTTCATTACAACTGGAGCAGGGGCTATCTCAAAAGCCGTTGCCTATACATGGGATATGTTCTAGCTGGGCTGCCTTGTCTAGCTTCAGTGGGAGAGGAAACACCTAGCCTTGAAGAAACTTGAAGTGCCAGAGTTGGGGGATATCCACCCAATTAGAGGAGAAGGAGATAGTGATAGATGAAGGATTGTGGGAAGGGGTGACCGGTAGTGGGGCAGTTAGTGGAATCTAAACTGAATAAGTAAAAAACAAACAAACAATGCCCCCCCCAAGAAACCTAAAAGAAGCCACCACTTGTTCATTAATTTCAATCTCTTTATGACTACATCATTAATAAGACAAAGTCTTATTTCATTTGTTTTACATAATATAAGGATTATGTACAACTTATAGTATTAGTTAGAAAAAATTAAGAAATGATGTTATTGTGTGAAGTAAAATTCTGAGAAAAAATGACTTAGTAGTTTAGTGAAGTGTTAAAGAGTAAATAAAGATGGCTCCATGCAGTCCAGGAGGTGGGGTGCATCTACTAGAAGGCAGCCATGGAAATTATCTCATCAAGACCTCAGGGAGCTCAGTGACTGCATAGGAAGCCGCCCTATGTAGGAGTGGGAGGCATGGATAATGCAACTGCTTTCCCATTGCTGATCAGGACTTGATTTCCTAAAGGTTCACCAACAACTGTAGAGTATCTTCAACTATGATACATATGAAAATATATTTAGATTATAGAAAGTAAAAATAAGCAGATTTGTACAAATACCCAGATTAAACCCCTCCCCACCACCCCTTCCTTCTTTCTGGCAGGGCCATCCCTTGCCTTTCCCATTCTTCAGATACTCAGTATATTTTAAGACAGAAATTCTCAGCTTTTTGTATAAGGTACGCTCTATCCACTTTGTCACACAGGTGTCCATCCTGTCTCAGACCTATTGATTAGCAATACTACCCACTAGATACTCAGAGGAAAAGGAAAACTAATCTTTGCTCTACTTAAGAGATGACTGGTAATGATTTTTTCTTATATTTTTGGTTGTGAGCCTAGCCTTTAACGGCTGAGCCATCTCTCCAGCCCTGATTTTTTTCTTTAAAGTCAAATTTTAACATAGAAGAAAAATGTCTTAATTCCTCTTCACAGAGAGGAAATAGCACAAATGCATTCTTGTATGGCTCCTTCTATACATCTTGTTCGCCTGTCATTGAAACTCTTGGGGACAGATTGTTTCATGATTTTCAGTGTCTCACGTTTGAGAAAGGAGCTTTGACATACTTGCTATACAGTAATGAATACCAGCCAATACCAGGCAGCAATTCATAGTGAACATTGCTGTAGTTGGTATTTAGTTTGATTCCACTTAAAAGTCAACATGTTATCAAAGTGCTCTAGTTACTTTGTTAGTTTTTAGGTATAAATGAGATAAGATAAAAGGAAAGTTTATGTTCCCCACCTTTGTGCCTTCAGAATGACTATGATAGACCTGTCGTAACTCTACCCATGCAACCACAATATATCATGCACAGATACATTGAAAAATTATAATCTCCTATTTTTTAAATATGCTTCACTGTGAATGGAACATAACCTTGTCTTCAGTCCTAGTGTTCAACAAACTCAAAACGGAAAGCTGTAGAGAACTGTAAACTCCACAGGAAGCATAGGCAGTAATTTATAACCCACGGGTGTCTGGGTGTTTCTTGGTTTGCAATATACTCCTTCTACAGAGAATTCAGGTGCTGAGTGAAATGGAGATACTTGGGAGTGTGTGGAAAGTGGAACTTCTCACTCACCATCCTACCTGCTGCCTCTTCTATCACATCTGCCTGCACTCATATGCATCCAATCAGACACATATTCTGCTAATTATTTATCAAAATTATTCACACCACACATATATATTTGATCATATTTTTTATTCAATTTTCATTTCACACTTACTCTTTTTAAAATTTTATTAAAAATAAAAATGTATAATATATAGACAAATGCATAAATTTTTTTTTCTTTTTTTTTTTTTTATTAACTTGAGTATTTCTTATATACATTTCAAGTGTTATTCCCTTTCCCGGTTTCCGGACAAACATCACCCTCCCCCCTCCCCTTCCTTATGGGTGTTCCCCTCCCAAACCTCCCCCCATTGCCACCCTCCCCGCATAGTCTAGTTCACTGGGGGTTCAGTCTTAGCAGGACCCAGGGCTTCCCCTTCCACTGGTGCTCTTACTAGGATATTCATTGCTACCTATGGGGACAGAGTCCAGGGTCAGTCCATGTATAGTCTTTAGGTAGTGGCTTAGTCCCTGGAAGCTCTGGTTGCTTGACATTGTTGTACTTTTGGGGTCTCGAGCACCTTCAAGCTCTTCCAGTTCTTTCTCTGATTCCTTCAATAGGGGACCTATTCTCAGTTCAGTGGTTTGCTGCTGGCATTCGCCTCTGTATTTGCTGTATTCTGGCTGTGTCTCTCAGGAGCGATCTACATCCGGCTCCTGTCGGTCTGCACTTCTTTGCTTCATCCATCTTGTCTAATTGGGTGGCTGTATATGTATGGGCCACCTGTGGGGCAGGCTCTGAATGGGTGTTACTTCAGTCTCTGTTTTAATCTTTGCCTCTCCCTTCCCTGCCAAGGGTATTCTTTTTCCTCATTTAAAGAAGGAGTGAAGCATTCACATTTTGATCATCCGTCTTGAGTTTCCTTTGTTCTAGGGATCTAGGGTAATTCAAGCATTTGGGCTAATAGCCACTTATCAATGAGTGCATACCATGTATGTCTTTCTGTGAGTGGGTTAGCTCACTCAGGATGATATTTTCCAGTTCCAACCATTTGCCTACGAATTTCATAAACTCGTTGATTTTGATAGCTGAGTAATATTCCATTGTGTAGATGTACCACATTTTCTGTATCCATTCCTCTGTTGAAGGGCATCTGGGTTCTTTCCAGTTTCTGGCTATTATAAATAAGGCTGCGATGAACATAGTGGAGCACGTGTCTCTTTTATATGTTGAGGAAATGCATAAATTTTAAATAAAATTTTCCATCTGGGATGACAATGCTCTGTCCTTTGCAAGAGTGAAAGACAATCTAACGGAAAATCCTAATAGGATATATCTCCACTCATCCATCTATCCTCCCTCCCTCCCTCCCTCCCTCCCTCCCTCCCTCCCTCCCTTCCTTCCTTTTGGGCTGTTGGTCAGGATTGTCCAAGAGACTCTAAACCATTACAAGCTATTGCTATTCTTTGTTGGTCCCAGAAGTGGAAGGTAAGTCTTTATTGTTGAAGACAGCATGGACTTCAGATGTAAGGCTTGAGGCCCCTGAGATGGAACCGAAACTCCTTGAAGACTAACTTTCATGGTACCAGAAGCCACAATACAAACTTCCAAAGAAAGTCCTACCTTGCTATGACACTTATAAACCACAACAACCAGCGTGGCTCAGTAAACCAAAGGGTACAGTACTAGCACACATATCTTGTGCTAAGCTCTCTAACTGCACTTAAGTCTCACTCAACAAGAGAAAACCATGCCTGATAATGGAAACCTAGCCAACTACCCAGGATGAGTAGTCATGGATCTTGGAGGAGAATCCTAAACCAGGGTAATTTCTAACTACATTCTGAGTACTTGTTATACTAACAGATGTGTATAGACCTCATTTCACATAAAGGAAACTCCCTGTAAGAGACAGAGACCATTATAGAAAAACACAACCATTCAAAATGTGGAGTTGTAGAACAAGTCCCAATGCAAATATCTAGAACATTGTAGAAGAGGAGGCAAAAAGAATATAAGAAATAGACTACCCCAGAGGAGAAACAGCACTGAAAAATCACATAGTCCCCCAACAGAGGAGCGGATACAGAGAATGTGGTACATCTACACAATGGAATACTACTCAGCTATTAAAAACAATGATTCCATGAAATTCTTAGGCAAATAGGTGGAACTAGAAAATATCATCCTGAGTGAGGTAACACAGTTACAAAAGAACACACATGGTATGTTCTCATTGATTAAGTGGATATTAGCTAAAAAGCTCCGAATACACGATATAACTCACAGACCATATGAAGCTCAAGAAGAAGGAAGACCAAAGGGTGGATACTTCAGTCCTTAGAAGGGGGAACAAAATAATCATGGGAGATAGAGGGAAGGAGAGACCTGTGAAGCAAAGAGGGGAAGGAGGGAAAAGGCGGGCAGGACCAGGTGTGAAAGGAGACTGAGGTGGGGGGAGAAGTACAGGGGTTCCGGAAATTGAATGAAGGTATTTAGTAATGAGGGCTGGGGAACTGCAGGCAGCCACTAAAAAGTCTCAGATGCCAGGAAAGCAAGAGGCTCCCAGGACCCAGCAGGGATGACATTAGCTGAAAATACCCAACAAAGAGGAGACAGAACCTGTAGAAATCATATCCAGAGGCAAGGCACCCGGTCGAGGGATGGGGCCACCCACCCACTCAAAAATATTAATCCAGAATTCCTTCTGTCTAAAGGAAATGCAGGGACAAAGAGTCGAGTAGAGACTGAAGGAAAGGCCATTCAGAGACTGACCCACCTAGGGATCCATCCCATTTGTAGACACCAAAACCCAGACACTGTTGCTGATGCCAAGAAGTACATGCTGACAGGAACCTGCTATGGCTGTCCCCTGAGAGGCTCTGCCAGAGCCTATTACAGATGCAGCTGCTCACAGCCAACCACTGGACTGAGCATGGGGACCCCAATGAAGAAGCTAGGAGAAGGACTGAAGGAGCTGAAGGGTTTGCAACCCCACAGGAAGAACAATATCAACCAACCAGATCCCCCAGAGCTCCCAGGGACTAAACCACCAACCAAAAATACACGTGGAAAGACCCATGGCTCCAGCTGCATATGTAGCAGAGGATGGCCTTATCTGGCATCAGGGGGAGGAGAGGCCCTTGCTCCTATGGAGGCTGGATACTTCAGAATAAGGGACTGCAAGAGTGGTGAGGAGGGAGTGAGTAGGTAGAGGACCACCCTCATAGAAGCAGGGGGTGGGGAGAGGATGGGTTTGGGGATGGGTAAAAGGTAAGGGGGATATCATTCAAAATGTAAACAAATAAAATGATTAATAAAAAAGTAATATCAAAAACTTTCAAGAAAATAAAAACATCACATATCAACAATAACCAGCCTCCAAAGTCTATGCAACATGAACTTGTATACAATACAATTAACTTTATAGTTAGAATAGGCACTTGTAATAGGAGCTATGGTGTTTTACAGTATATTTTATACTTTTAGTATAATATGTATTTTGTACACTTACCTACCCAAACCAAAACATCATGACAGAATTAGAACACCAATTAGCTTTATATCCTCTTTCATGATGTATTCACTTTCTGCATTCAGTCCTTCCTCAACCCTTATGTTTGGCCTTTCTTGTTCTCTTTTCAGGTTATGCTGTGCCCACATCTATGTTTGTTTTATATAAATACTAATAACCATGCATATATATACATATATATTTATGTGTGTGTATGTATGTATGTATGTATGTATGTATGTATGTATATATGTACGTATTACTGAAATGCATGTAAAGGCCAGAGGTTAAACCTGGATGTTGCTTATCAGAGGCCCCACCTCCTTTTGTCAATTCTTTTATTTTTTGAGGTTATAATATATACTGGCTACTTTTATGTCAACTTGACCCAAGCTAAAGTCATTAGAGAGGAAGCCTCAATTGAGGAAATGCCTTGAAAAGACAGGGGAGCAGACAAGCCTTGCATTCTCTTAGAGAGATCACCTGGGATCATGGCCCTGGATTTTACAAGAAAACAGGCTGAGCAAGCCATAAGAAGCAAACTACTAAGCAGCTCCTCCATGATCGCTACAGCAGCTCCTGCCTTCCTGGTTCCTGGGCTGTTTTGAGCTCCTGTCCTGACTTCTGAATGATCAACAGTGATGTGGAAGAGTAAGTCAAATAAACCCTTTCTTCCTAACTTGCTTTGATCATGGTGTTTTATCACAGCAACAAAACTCCTAAGACACATCCCTTCTCACTCTTCCTCCAAATCCTCCCATTAACCCTCCTTGCCCTCTTTCGAATACATGGTCTGTTCTTTTATCCCCTTTACTTGTTGTCATACACACACACACACACACACACACACACACACACACACACACACACACACACACTCCTAAGCACAACCTGCTCAGTCTGTATAATATTACTTGTATGTATGTTTATGGGCTGATGATTTAGTATTAGTAACCAGTTGGTGTATTCTTCCCTGGGGAAGACTCTTTCTCCTGTTCTCAGCATGCCTCAGTTTGCCTGTAGTTCATTATGTAGGGGTGAAACTTTCTGGGTTTCCTCTGCCCACTTTGACATGTCTATTCTTGTTCAGTTCATGTCAAACCAGTCATGATGGTGAGGCTTTCTGGGTGTAGCTACTGACTTTCTTAGGAGACACAATCTCACAACAAACTTCCTGATTTTCTGACTCTTAAAATCTTTCTGCCCTGCCTTATTTATAATAGCCAGAAGCTAGAAAGAACCCAGATACCCTTCAACAGAGGAATGGATACAGAAAATGTGGTACATCTACACAATGGAATACTACTCAGCTATCAAAAACAATGACTTTATGAAATTCATAGGCAAATGGATGGAACTGGAAAATATCATCCTGAGTGAGGTAACCCAATCACAGAAAAACACACAAGGTATGCACTCATTGATAAGTGGCTATTACCCCAAATGCTTGAATTACCCTAGATGCACAGAACACATGAAACTCAAGAAGGATGACCAAAATGCAAATGCTTCACTTCTTCTTTAAAAGGGGGAACAAGAATACCCTTGGAAGGAAATAGGGAGGCAAAGTTTAGAACAGAGGCAGAAGGAACACCCATTCAGAGCCTGCCCCACATGTGGCCCATACATATACAGCCACCCAATTAGATAAGATGGATGAAGCAAAGAAGTGCAGGCTGACAGGAACCGGATGTAGATCTCTCCTGAGAGACACAGCCAGAATACAGCTAATACATAGGCGAATGCCAGCAGCAAACCACTGAACTGAGAATGGGATCCCCGTTGAAGGAATCAGAGAAAGGACTGAAAGAGCTTGAAGGGGCTCGAGACCCCATATGAACAACAATACCAAGCAACTAGAGCTTCCAGGGACTAAGCCACTACCCAAAGACTATACATGGACTGACCCTGGGCTCCAACCTCATAGGTAGCAATGAATATCCTAGTAAGAGCACCAGTAGAAGGGGAAGCCCTTGGTCCTGCCAAGACTGAACACCCAGTGAACGTGATTGTTGGGGGGAGGGTGGTAATGGGGGGAGGGTGGGGAGGGGAACACCCATAAGGAAGGGGAGGGGGAGGGGGATGTTGGCCCAGAAACCGCGAAAGGGAATAATAATCGAAATGTAAATAAGAAATACTGAAGTTAATAAAGATAAAAAAATTAAAAAAAATCTTTCTGCCCTTAACTTCTGCAATTTTAGAATGTTCATCGATTCTTAGGAATGGGTGTGTTTTTTAAGCATGTCCACTGGAAGTATTCTGTAGCTATATCTGCTGGAACTAGACTCTGTAACTCTGCAATTTGATTAATTATGCTTTTCTGTAATGTTCTTTGTTTGCGGCAATGAGAACTTTTTTTTTGACATGGTGAGAACTACGTGTATATGTTCATAAAAGGCCAAGTATTTAGAGTTCAGTTACGAACTATGTTTAGGTTTAATAAAGTGGTGGTTGTAGACTCTCCTTCAAGACCAGACTTCATTATTCCTGGGTAGGATTTCCTAGCTGTTGAGGGGGACTTCAGTCAAATTAAAGAGCTGCTGTTCACTGCCAAGGCAGGCATGCTCCCACTGCACCCTTGAGGTTATCAGGCCATGCTGGCCCTGTTAATCATACATGCCAGAGAGGCTTAGGTGGTTGCTTCATGCCTTTGGAAATATACAAAGTGCCTTCTAATCCCCAGGTCTCTAACCATGGGCTCTCGGATTAGACTAGGTTCACTGTTCAGTAAGCATTTAGGATCCTCCTGTCTCTGCCTCTCCAGTGCTGAGGCTAGGAACACACGGCGTATTTTTGTGTGGGTGCAAGGGGCTGAGTTGAGGTCCTCTCATGTTTGAACAGCAATCACTGCCGTGATAGCTCACTTTGGCAATCTACTTCTTAAAAATTATAGAACTATTTACATATTTATTGCTTTGTTTTCCCTAATAAAATGTTAAGCACCATTAGGGATTTAGTATTTATGATAATTTATAAAACAACCCCTGGCCGACTTGATGACACACAAATATACTTTAAAATAAATGAATAAACACCTGGGCAATAACCTTAATGTTGAGCTTCAATAAAAAAAGTTTAAAATACTTCCAAAGATATAAAGAAAAGCACATAGAGGTGAGTTAATTATACCAATTATACCCGAAAGGCTTTATAAGTTACTGCTTTAAAAGTGTACTCTCATGTTGAGCTGAGTAGCTTTTAGAGTTTTTAGAATACATCAGTACATGCACATGACATTTTTCCTAGTGAAATGATATCACTTTGTGTTTGAAAACAACTTTATTTTGATTTATATTTGCTTAAACATTGACTTATTTATGTTAAATGTGATTTTCAGATCTATAAACTCTTAGAGGAGGTATATTTATCACACTACACAAAGACTGCCTCAGTAGTTTTTGACTTCTAGTGTGAGCAGAAAATAGACATGGAGATTATATAACTGCTGGAAAATTTAAGTGTTATGAAGGGGGTGCAAAGTAAAGAAGGACTAATAATTTAAAATAGAATTATCAGGAGGTGGCTGTGGCAGTGGAAACAATCAGGCTCAGCTACTGTGAGAATGAGTGAAGCCGGAGATGTAGAAGCACAGGACTTTGAGCACCCTGGGCAGAGCGCAAGCTCCTAGCTCAAAACAAAACTGGAAAAGGGGATAGGATTTGAAATGTAAATAAAAAAATCCAACAAAAAAAAAAAGAAAAAATGAAACTAAAGTAGGATGACACAGAACAGTAAGTGCAGGATTGATCAAACACATAACAACAGAGCAAATATTTATATCCATATAGTTAAAGGGTGATTCATGTGGATTCTACTTTTTATACATTTTATTTTTATTATTAAATTTTATTATTTAGTTACATTTCAAATATTGTCCCCTTTCCCAGTTTTCCATCCATAACCCCCCTATCTCATCCTGCTTCCCACTTCTACTCTTACCCATCTCTTCTTGCTGCCCTGCCCTGACATTCCCCTACACTGTGGGGGTGGTGTCGAGCTTTGGTGGGACCAAGTGCCTCCCATCTAATTGGTGTCCAACAAGGCCATTTTCTGCTTCATAAGCAGCTGCAGCTATGGGTCTGTACACGTGTACTCTTTGGATGATGGTTTAGTCCCTGGGAATGCTGGTTGGCTGGTACTGTTATTCTTATGAGGGTGCAAAGCCCTTCAGCTCCTTCAGTCCTTTTTCTAACTCCTCCAACTGGGAGGAGTTCAATGTCTGGGTACAAGCATCTGATTCTGTATTTGCCATGCTCTGGCAGAGCTTCTCAGGAGACAGCTATATCAGGCTCCTGTCAGCATGCACCTGTTAGCATCAGCAATATTGTCTCAGTTTGGTGGTTGTATGTATATGGGTTGGCTCCCAAGGTGGGGTAGTCTCTGGATGGCCTTTCCTTCAGTCTCTGCTCCAAACTTTGTTTCCATCTCTCCTCCTATGAATATTTTTGTTCCCCCTTCTAAGAAGGACTGAAGTATCCACACTTTGGTTGTTCTTTTTCTTGAGCTTCATGTGGTTTGTGGATTGTATCTTGGGTAATCTAAACTTTTGGGCTAATATCTATCCACTTATCAGTGAGTGCATACCATGTATGTTTTTTTTGTGACTGGGTCAGCTCATACAGGATGATATTTTCTAATCCCACCCATTTGCCTATGAATTTCATGAAGTCATTGTTTTTGATAGTTGAGTAGTACTCCATTGTGTAGATGTACCACATTTTCTGTATCCATTACTTTGTTGAAGGGCATCTGGGTTCTTTCCAGCTTCTGGCTGTTATAAATAATAAGGCTGCTATGGACATAGTGGAGCATGTGTCCCTGTTATATGCTGGAACATCTTTTGGGTATATGCCCAGGAGAGGTTTAGCTGGGTCCTCAGGTAGTACTATGGCCAATTTTCTGAGGAAGCTCCAGACTGAGGATTTTGTTTTTAGAAATAATATCTGAAAATTTGAAGAATTTTATAATATTATCTTTAGCCTCATAGTTAATCATTCTGGATTTAATATCCATTTAGATGACATGATTTTAGTATGTTTCAAACTCAAATTACTTTCCTCTTCCACACCTTGTATACTGTACATTGTAGGTTTGATGGAGAGGCAGCACTCAAGACACATGTGTACAATGAAGGATTCCGAGGACTCTGTTTAGATACCATCCCCTTTAACACAACGATTCCTTTACTCTATTATTTTGAGTGCTATAAGGAGAGGTATAAAATAATTCTGAAATGTTTTAATAATTTATATACTACAAGATGTACTTGTCAAGATTAGTATCCTGTCTCAACGTGGGAAAGATATCAGTTTCAGGTTACTCCTTTAAGGAAATGAAACAAGGGTTCCTGCCTGCACCCAGAACTGAACTGAACCAGTCACACAGCTCCCTAAACCCAAATCCTGTGTGGGAGAGAGCTGGACCCTCAGAAGTGCAGACACTCCTGAGAATCCAGCAGACTACTCTCTGCTCACATTCCTGACTCAAGAGGAAATCACTTAGTGCCATTTGTGCCACTTGGGCACAGAGACCTAGGAGCAGTCAGGGACAGGACCCTTTGGGTTTCTGCCTGTGCTGAGAGTTGAAAGCCAGTCACCAGGAGCGCCAACACACCTGAGGGCAGAGCTCTCTGTTCCCAGATCTGGCTGAAAGTTAACAGGTCTACAGGAGTGCTGACACAAAGGCCTACAGGAGAGTCAAGCCACTGCCAGAGACAGCAAGACAAGCTAACACCAGAGACAACCTGATAGTGAGAGGCAAGCACAGGAACCTAAACAAGGAACAGAAATCAAGACTACTTGGAATCATCAGAGCCCAGTTTTCCCACCTAAGAAAATACTGGATATTCAAACACTCCAGAAAAGCAAGATTGAGATATAAAATCACATTTTATGGCGATGATAGAGAACTTTAAGAAGGACATAAATAAATCCATTAAAGAAACACAGGACAACACAAGTAACCAAGTAGAAGCCCTTGAAGAGGAAACACAAAAATCACTTAAAGAATTACAGGAAAACACAACCAAACAGGTGAAGGAATTGAACAAAACCATGGAGGATTTAAAAATGGAAATAGAAACAATAAAGAAATCACAAAGGGAGACAACCTTGGAGACTGAAAGTCCAGGGAAGATATCAGGAGTCCCAGATGCAAGCATCACCAGCAGAATACAAGAGATAGAAGAGTATCTCAGGGGCAGAAGATACCATAGACACAAGATATCATTGACACAATTGTCAAAGATAATGTAAAATGCAACAAGTTCCTAGTCCAAAAACATCCAGGAAATCCAGGACACAATGAGAAGGTCAAACTAAGGATAATAGGTATAGAAGAGAGTGAAGACTCCCAGCTTAAAGGGCCAGTAAATATCTTAAACAAAATTATAGAAGAAAACTTCCCTGATCTAAAGAAAGAGATGCCCATAAACATAAAGGAAGCCTACAGAACTCCAAATAGATTGGACCATAAAGAAATTCCTCCTGTCACATAATAGTCAAAACACCTAAAACACAAAACAAAGAAAGAATATTAAAAGCAGTAAGGGAAAAAGGTCAAGTAACATATAAAGGCAGACCTATCAGAATTACACCAGACTTCTCACGAGAGACTATGAAAGCCAGAAGATCCTGGGTAGGTGTCACACAGACCCTAAGAGAACACAATAGCCTGCTCAGGCTATTATGTCCAGCAAAACTCTCAATTAACATGTATAGAGAGACCAAGATATTCCATGAGAAAACCAAATTTACACAATATCATTCCACAAATCCAGGATATTATCCTGCAAAAGATAATAGATGGAAAACCCCAACATAAGGAGGGAAATGATACCTTAGAAAAATCAAGAAATTAATCTCCTCGAAATGAACCCAAAAGAAGAGAGCCACACAAACATAATTCCATCTGTAACAACAAAAATCAGAGGAAAAAAAGAATCACTATTCCCTAATATCTCTTAACATCACTGGACTCAATTCCCCAATAAAAAGACATAGACTAACAGATTAGATAGGTACAGAAGACCCAGTATTTTGCTGCATACAGGAAACACACCTCAGTGACAAAGACAAGCACTACCTCAGAGTAAAAAACTAGAAAAAATTTTTCCAAGCAAATGGTCCCAAGAAACAAGCTGGAATAGCCATTCTAATATAGAATAAAACCTATTTTCGATCAAAAGTTGTCAAAAAAGGCAAGGAAGGATACTTCATACTCATCAAAGGAAAAATCTACCAAAATGAACTCTCAATTCTGAACATCTATGCTCTAAATGCAAGGGTACCCATATTCATTAAAAAGAAAAAAATTTAGAAAAGCTCAAAGCACATTGAACCTCACGCAATAATAGTGGGGGAATTCAACACTCTAGTATCATCAAAGGACAGATCATGGAAACAGAAACCAACAGAGATATAGTGCAACTAACAGAAGTTATGAACCAAATGAATATAACAGATATGTGTAGAACATTTCATCCTAAAACAAAATAACATACCTTCTTCTCAGTACCTTATGGTATCTTCTCCAAAACTGACCATATAATTGGTCACAAAACAAATCTCAACAGATACAAGAAGATTGGAATAATCCTATGCATCCTATGAGATCTACACAGACTAAGGCTGGTCTTCAATAACAACAAAACCAACAGAAAGCCACATCCACAGGGAAGCTGAACAATGCTCTACTCAGTGATAACCTGGTCAAGCAGGAACTAAAGAAACTGAAGACTTTTGAGAATTTAATGAAAATGAAGGCACAGCATACCCAAACTTATAGGACACAATGAAAGCAGTGTTAAGAGGAAAACTCATAGCTCTGAGTGCCTGCAGAAAGAAACTGGAGAGAGCATACACCAACAGCTTGACAGCACACCTGAAAACTCTAGAACAAAAAGAAGCAAATAGACCCAGGAGAAGTAGAACGCAAGCAATAAATTCAGGGCTGAAATCAACCAAATAGAAACAAAAAGGACTATACAAAGAATCAAGAAAACCAGAAGCTGGGTCTTTGTGAAAATGAACAAGATAGACAAACCCTCAGTCAGACTAACCAGTACTTTGATGATAATGGAGACAGTAGTCAAAGTAACAAAATTAGAAATGAAAAAGGAGATATAACAACAGATTCTGAGGAAAATAAAAAATTATCACATCATACAACAAAAGCCTATACTCAACAAAACAGTGGACAAAATGGACAATTTTCCACACAAATACTAGGTACTTAAGTTAAAACAGGATCAGATAAACCATCTAAATAGTCCCATAACTCCTAAAGAAATAGAAGCAGTTAAATTCTATCAGACCTTCATAGAAGACCTAATACCAATACTGTCCAAACTATTCCACAAAATAGAAACAGAAGGAGCACTACCCAATTCCTTTTATGAAGCCATAATTACGTTTATACCTAAACCACATAAAAACTCAACAAGAAAGAGAGTTTAAGACAAATTTCCATTATGAATATCAATGCAAAATATTTGATAAAATTCTTGGAAACTGAATCCAAGAACACATCAAAACGATCATCCATCATGATCAAGTGGTCTTCATCCCAGGGATTCAGGATGGTTCAATATACAGAAATCCATCAAAGTTATCCACTATATAAAGAAACTCAAAGAAAAAAAAAACCCACATTATCATCTCACTAGATGCTGAGAAAATTTGACAAAATTCAGCATTCTTTCATGTTAGAAGTCTTGGAAAGATCAGGAATTCAAGGTCCATACCAAAATATAGTAAAAACCAGTATACAACAAACCAGTAGCCAACATCAAACTAAATGGAGAGAAACTTGAAGCAATCCCACTAAAATCAGAGACTAGACAAGGTTGCCCACTCTCTCCCTACTTATTTAGTATAGTACTTGAAGTCCTAGCCAGAGCAGTTAAACAACAAAAGGAGGACAAAGGGATTCAAATTGGAAAGGAAGAAGTCAAAACATCACTATTTGCAGATGATGTGATAGTATACTTAAGTGATCCCAGTAGTTCCACAAGAGAACTACTAAAGCTGATAAACCATCTCAGCAAAGTGGCTGGGTATTAATGAAATCAGAACCTTTCTTCTACTCAAAAGATAAACAGGTTGAGAAATAAATTAGGGAAATGATACCCTTCACAATAGTTACAAATAATACAAGATACCTTGGTGTGATTCTAACCAAGCAAGTTAAAGATCTGTATGACAAGAACTTCAAGTCTCTGAAGAAAGAAATTGACAAAGTTCTCAGAAGATGGAAAGACCTCCCATGCTCATGGATTGGCAGGATTAATATAGTGAAAATGACCATTTTGCCAAAAGCAATCTACAGATTCAATGCAAACCCTATCAAAATTCCAACTCAATTCTTCATAGAATTAGAAAGAGTAATTTGCAAATTCACTTGGAATAACAAAAAAACCAGGATTGTGAAAACTATTCTCAACAATTAAAGAACTTTTGGGGAAATCACTATCCCTAACTTCAAGCTGTATTACAGAGCAATAGTGATAAAAACTGTATGGTATTAGTACAGAGACAGGCAAATAGACCAGTGGATCTAGAAAATATCATCCTGAGTCAGGTAACCTAGTCACAAAAGAACACACATGGTATGTAACTGCTGAGAAGTGGATATTTGCCCAAATGCTCAGAATACTCAAGATACAATTTATAGACCCCACGAAGCTCAAGAAGAAGAAAGACCAATGTGTGGTTGCTTTAGTCCTTCTTAGAAGGGGGAAGAAAGTACTCACAAGAGTAATTATGGAGACAAAGTGTGGAGCAGAGATGAAGGAAAGGCCATCCAGAGGTTGCCCCACCTAGGGAGCCATCCCATATACAGTCACCAAGCCCATACGCCATTGTGGATGTCAAGAAGTGCATGCTGACAGGGGTGTGATATATCTGTCTCCTGAGAGGCTCTACCAGAGCATGACAAATACAGAGGTGGATGCTCGCAGCCAACCACTGGACTGAGAACTCCCCCAATGGAGGCATTAGAGAAAGGACTGAAGGAGCTGAAAGGGTTTGCAAGCCCACAGCAAGAACAACAATATAAACCAACCAGACTACCACCAACAAGCGTACACACGTTGAGACCCATGGCTCCAGCAACATATGTAGCAGAGGATGGTTTTGTAGCGCAACAATAAGAGGAGAGACCCTTGGTCCTGTGAAGACTCAATGCCACAGTATAGGAGAGTGCCAGGTTGGGGATGTGAGAGAGAGTGGGTAAGTTGGTGGGGAGCATCCTCATAGAAGCAGGGGGAGCGGGGATGTGATAGGGGCTTTCTTGAAGGAACAGGTGAAAGGGATATAAAAAAGAAAAAAGAAAAAAGAAAAACTTTCATAAAATTTTACGGCATGAAACAAAACACCAGAAAACGACAGTAAGAATGGATATAGAAAATGTGGTTCATTTACACAATGGAGTACTACTCAGCTATTAAGAACGAGGTTATCCTGAGTTTTCCAGGCAAATAGATGAAACTTGGAAATATCCTGAGTGAGGTAATTCAGACACAAAAGGACATGCATGGCATGTACTTACTAGCAAGTGGATATTATCCATAAAAAGTACAGAGTACCCAGGATACAGAACTCTAGAAGGGTAACAAGCCGAAAGACCCAAGTGAGGATGCCCAAATCCTAGTTGTGATGGAGAAGAAAGCAATCATGGGGGTGGGGGTGGGGACCTGGGAGGGAAAGGGAACAGGGAGGGGAAGAGGGGAACCTAATCAGGTATCAGGAATTGTGAGGAAGGAAAGAAGGCCTGAGGTCCAGGAGGAAAAATGGGGATAGGCAATCTTGGGAGGCAGGATGTACCAGAGAGCGGTGAGGTGAGAGACTCTTAGGACTCAAGGGGAGGAACCTTAGATGAAATGCTCTACAATGGGGAAAGAGAACTTGAAGAGTCCACCTTCAGTAGAAACACAGGACATCAAGTGGAAGGATGGGGTTGTCATTCCCATCAAAAACTCTGACCCATAATTCTTCTTGTCTGAAAGAACTGCAGTAAAAATGAAGAAGAGACTGAGGTAAAGAAGGTCCAGTTATCAGCCCAAATAGGGATCCACTTCAAGTGCAGGCCCCAAGGCCTGACATTATTATTGATGGTCTGGTGTGCTTACACAGGAGCACAGCATGGCTGCTCAACAAGCAGCTGAAAGAGTCAGATGCAGATATTTACACCCAAGCAATGGACAGAAGCTGCTGACCCTGTGCTTGAATTAGGGGAAAGCTGGAAGAAGCTGAGGAGGAGGGAGACCCTGTAGGAGGACCAGCAGTCTCAATTAACCTGGACCCCTGAGATCACCTAGCTACTCGGCCACCAACCAGGCGATAGACACCAGCTGATGTGAGGCCTGACACGCACAGCAGAGGACTGCAGGGTCTGGATTCAGTGAGAGAAGAAGCTCCTAACCCTGCAGAGACTTGAGGCCCCAGGGAGTGAGAAGATCTGGTGGGATGGGCTGGGGGAGTGGGGACATCCTCTTGGAGGTGGGGTGGTGGGAAGGATGTATGGGATGTGGAACAGTCAAAGGGTGGACTGGGAGGTGGATAAATACTGGACTGTAAAAAAAGTTTGAAGAATAAAAAAATATAATTAAAAAAATTAAAGAAAAGATGTATCATCCCAGAACATCATAAAGACTAAAACACCTACCCCCTTCTCCCTAACACAACTCAAATGAATAAAGGTACTGATAAGAAAAAACGAAAATGACAGTAAGAAAATTAAAACCAAGTTCTTATATGAAACCTTGATGAAGCAGTTACTATGGGTAAAACAGTCTATTTATGGGACAAAGCCTTCTTATTCAGAGTATTTGAAATATACTATAAATTATCATTATTAGTCAAGTAAAATGCTTTCTATGAGTTGTTTCATTACTCTTTCGACGATCTGAACAACCCATCCCAGTATTCCACCTTACAGAACATCAGATGAAGCACAAAGACACTGAGAAACCACACAGGCAGTCACGCAGAACCCACCAGGCAGGCGCTGGGACTCAGAGTGAATGTGTTCCAGTTTATGTGTACAGGTTCATCAGAGTCAAGAGCATGCGTGCAGCACGGATGGGCACTAACTAAGCGTGGGCCAGCACTGTCTGCTCTTCCATCAGCACACTGAGCTGGTGAGTTATAGCTGCTCATTAAATGCATCGTTCTCCCTGGTCAAATGGGAAAGTGACTTCTTAGGTGTCCTGAGGTTTTTCTACCTTTTATATGAACTTATTCAGGGTAATACAGGTTGGGTACTAGCTTCTCTTATACTAGGATAGCCAGTATGACAGCATTTTCAATGGGACTTCCATCAAGTTTGAATCTCATTTAAAAGAAAGCAGAAGAAACAATCTTAGCTTGTATGGAAATACAGAAGAACCCAAGGGTCTGTGTTCGTTCATTCGTTCGTCAGTTCGTTCTCTCTCTCTCTCTCTCTCTCTCTCTCTCTCTCTCTCACTCACACACACACACACACACACACACACACACACACACACACACAATATGAAACACTTCCAAACTTAGCAATACCATTAATTGCTAATTAAAAATTCAAAGCAGGTTTGGGTAAGGAAGGGAGAAGGGATCTGGAAGCACTTGGGGGAGGAATTTGTATGATCAAAATACACTGAACAAAATTCTTTATGATATAAAAATTTTCATCAACAAAAAAAAAAAATTTCAAGAGAAACCGGAATTAAGTAATGGTGCTACAATGGAATGTGAACGTAGAGCGCTATCTGGAGAGGGAAGCTCTAAAGTCTCTTGTTTCAAAGGCTGAGTCAGTTGCTGTTCAAACAGTGACAAAAGTATTCTTGTATGAAAGCTAAGTTTCCTACCTCTACTGAAAATATGTTTTTAACTCTCTCTTTCTGATTTATTTTAAAAAGATAACTAAAGTTTGGTTTAAGAGTCCCTCATTTCACTTTACAAGACTTTCAGAGATGGAGAACAGTGGCCCATTTTTTAGGTCATATATTCACAATGTCCAAATGTAGTAAATTTTAAATTTAAATTTTTCTGGTTTGTATAGCTCATATCTCATTTTTTTTATTAACTTGAGTATTTCTTATATACATTTCGAGTGTTATTCCCTTTCCCGGTATCCGGGCAAACATATCTCATTTTAAATTTTAGACACAGCTGGGATTTGTAGTTGTATAAACATGTAAGCAGTCATACACAGAAAACCCTGAGTGAAAGACTATGCTAGAGGAAAAAATGGCAAATTAAACTCTAATTGATTGCACACAGTAATTATTTATGAGGCTGCACTTTCTACTTACCTTGAGTGTCTAATTTCTATAGATATTTTCTAAACCACACAGCCTTCAATATCTATCTTATGGAGGCAAAAGTGGACATCTCTGATGCTCTCCTAAAAGAGAAGCATAAGAACATATAAACAAGTGTATAGGTGAATTTCATTTATTTAAATGAAAAATTCTTCAAGTTATGACTTCCTTATTAAAGGAATAAATTTATTTAATTATCTAAAGCAAGGAGTAGCTAGGTCACACAATAGAATATATTTTAAGTAAAAAAAAATTCAAAAATTACACTGAAATTTCTCTTTAGAAAAATCAGCCAGTTCTGTCCAAAATAGGTTTTAGCATTTTTTCCCTCTCTCCTCTTATATATTTGTAATCTATGGCATATTGGGCTGCAGTGGGATGTGTGGATGTCCAGTATTCATGAACTATGGAGGTCTGGGGACAACAAGCAAGAGTCACCACTCTCCTTTCATCGTGTGGAACATAGAGACGGTGCTCAAGTTCTAAGCTTGTTGGTAAGCTCTCACACGCAGGGCCTTGTCCTGAGCCTGACACAGACGTAGATGCATGCCACAGAAGAGCATTTTCTACAGTATGTTTAACTGTCCAGTTTCTGTGCACATGTTTGGTTTACTTGTAATTCAATTACAGCATTTGCTCTTCCCTTTCCTCACTTTAAACCCTCCCATAAACCTCTCTCAGCTCGCTTTCAAATTCATGGCCTCTTTTTTCATCATTTATTATTGCATGCATATATGTTTGCACTCACACACACAGTCACACACACACTCACACACACACACACACACTCGCACACACACTCACACATACTCACACTCACACACACACACAGTCACACAAACACACTCGCACACACACTCGCACACACACACTCACACACAGTCTCACACACACTCACATACACACATACTCACACACTCACACAGTCACACTCACACACACACTCACACAACTCGCACACACACACACTCAACACACTCACACACACTCACACTCACACACACTCGCACACACACTCACACACACACTCTCTCGCGCACACACTCGCACACACTCGCACACACTCGCACACACACACACACACACACACACACACACTTAAATATGACCTGCTGAGTCCATGTACTATTTCTAGTATGTAAATTTTCAGGGCTGTTTGCCACTGGACAGCTAATTGGGACTGTTCTCTATCTCCCAGCTTTACTCAGTTCTATGTTAGAAATTTTTTTCCTTATTCATGTTCTTCCAATCATGTTCTTCTGAATTATGTTGGAAATGTTTTAAGAGTTAGATAAAAAAAATTACTAAGTTCAAATTTTCTGGCTTGTGAAAAGCTAAAACTCTATTCTTCTCACTTGAATAGCCCAATCAGTATTTTACACCATTTTAGGAAAGCTTGGCAGAAAAAAATGTTTTTATAAAGAAAATGACTCTGATTGACAAATGGACTTATCCAGAGAATATACCCGTTCCCTAAACAGCTTTGTTCTTACCATCTGACAGGACAATCATGGAAAAAGTTTCAGGGCCATTCTCTCAACAGGTGGTTTTAGAGTCTACCAAGTTTGAAACTACACAAAAATGAATTGGAATACACTATACCATTGTTGCTTTTATTCATTACTGTTGATCCCTGTTTTTTTATCTGTACATTAAAATATTTTAAAAATATTAACATGAGGTTGTTTGTGAATTATTTTGACTTAAATTTGTGATGCTAACAGTTTATATTAAAAACCACAGACTAATTCCAAATTCAGCATTCTATATGCCTTAAAATCCATTAAATATGGCTCAAGCTTGAAATATAAATTTGTAGTTTTAGCATATTTCCAATCTCTTGTAAAATATGCTTTGTTAAAATATTTCTGTATATCTAATTATAAAATTCAGAAATATGTAGAAGAAAAACCGCGCTCTCTTGTCCCTCACAACTGCAGCAGTGCACGTTCTGTCTTGTCTCATTGGGCTAAGGTAGTATAGCACTTGGCGTAGACATGCCAAGACTCTATTCTATGCATAGAGGGGAGCATCTATGCATTTTCAATATCCTAATCATATGTATCCTAAAAGTAACTTTAAAAACATTTTATTTTACATTTTTCAGTGACTTATTCAAAACATTATCATAGTAAGAAATTAATAAAATAAAATCCCAGGAATTCAGTGTAATAGTAATAAAACATTTGAATAAATGAAAAATATTTGTAGATTATGCTTCCTTTATAAAGGCCTCCAATTTTTTAACAAGAATTTTAATCATGCAGTCCATGGATGATTTATGTTCAGAACTGTTTTGTGAAAGAGAATAATTTTACCTGAGCATATGCAAACTCTTGTTTAATACCAGTGAAGACCATTAGAATGTTTATTCCAAATTATTCTTTCAATGAACCTTGAATTAGGTTCAAATGTAACTGTTACATTTTTGTGGCAAAGAGCAGAAGACTCTACTAGGTATGTCTATGACCTTCTGAAAAATTCAAATATGGCTGTGAATCTTGTCCACTGACAACATTTTCTTCAGCCCTCTTGGCTCATGTCTACATAATCTGGCTTCATTAGGCAATATACTTAGAGTATAGAGGAATTTAAGTTCCCTTCATATTTATAATCCTTATGCTTCACAAAGCACAAATAACAAATGAATTATGTTTGTAAAAATTAGCAATATTTTTCTTCTTTTTTTTCTTCCCTAACCAGTATTTTTTTTTTTTAAATCAGTCTGGAGGTTCCTCAGAAAATTGGACATTGAACTACCTGAGGACCCAGCTATACCTTTCTTGGGCATATACCCAAAAGATGCCCCAACATATAACAAAGACACATGCTCCACTATGTTCATAGCAGCCTTATTTATAATAGCCAGAAGCTAGAAAGAACCCAGATACCCTTCAACAGAGGAATGGATACAGAAAATGTGGTACATCTACACAATGGAATACTACTCAGCTATCAAAAACAATGACTTTACGAAATTCATAGGCAAATGGATGGAACTGGAAAATATCATCCTGAGTGAGGTAACCCAATCACAGAAAAACACACATGGTATGCACTCATTGATAAGTGGCTATTAGCCCAAATGCTCGAATTACCCTAGATGCACACAACACATGAAACTCAAGAAGGATGACCAAAATGTGAATGCTTCACTCCTTCTTTGAAAGGGGAACAAGAATACCCTTGGGAGAGAATAGGGAGGCAAAGTTTAGAACAGAGGCTGAAGGAACACCCATTCAGAGCCTGCCCCACATGTGGCCTATACATATACAGCCACCAACCTAACCAGTATTTTTTAAAAATATTCAGTACCTATGGACGAACTCTGGTTGGAATAATCAGTTTGGCAGTGATAAAACTGCTCCCTCACCTGCAGGGGCAAACTGGCCTTGAAATGTAGTGCTCCTGCCTTAACTCTTCCAGTGCTGGGGGACAGCAGCACTGTCATGTCCAGATCCAATGGTATGTTCATTATATTCATTACTCTGGGGTTATGATCATTTTCTAGTTTTATCAGATTTTCAGAAGGTAATTTCATTTTCCCAAATACAGTAACAGAGAATATTTATATGTAGGGGGAGGGGCAGAAGGAGAGGAAAAGGGAGAGAGAGAGAGTAATGACCCAGGGGACTATACATTATTGACACAGGCATGTCTACGCCAAGTGCTATACTACCTTAGCCCAATGAAAGTGGCAAAGCCTTCCTTGGGTGAAGTTCATTTGGCAAAGTCTTCCTCTAACCTGAGTGTGAATATTGACAGTTTGTGCAGAGAATGTCCACCATAGCTTTCTCCTCTAAATGTTTATGGTCTGAAGACCAGGCCCATACAGACCCTGCCTACTGAGATTAGTGAAGCACATTTCCTGTTCAGCTGTATATAGCAATTCTGCCTTCTTGTTTCTGTGTATGCAATAACTATGCCTCCTTTTTAATAAGCATGGGGCCCCTCACCCATCCTCAAAAATTTTGACCCATAATTATTCCTGTTTCAAAGAAATACAAGGACAAAAAATGGAGCAGAGACTGAAAGAATGGCCATCCAGTGACTGGCCCAACTCGGGATCCACCCCTTGGGCAGGCACCAAACCCTGACATATTACGGATGCCACATTATGCTTGTAGACAGGAGCCTACATGGCTTTTCTCTGAGAGGTGCTACCAGAAACTGACAGAGATAGACACCGACAATTACAGCTAACTATTGGCTGAGGTTGAGGACTCCTATGGAAGAGTTAGGGGACAGACAGACCCATAGGGAGAACAACAGTATCAACTAACCCAGGCTCCCGTGAGCTCCCAGAGACTAAGCTACCAAGCTAAGAGCATACATGGGCCAATCCATGGCTGCTGGCATATATGTAGCAGATGACTGAATTGTCTGAATTTGTCATAGGACAAAACCTATGAATAGGAAATGAATGGATAGAGGAAAGAGAAGAAACACAGGTCAAAGGAACAGGAAATAAAACCATAAATGAAAATCTGAAACTTCCCCCAATGTAAAAAAGAACAAGGTGCTTATCAAGTTACATAGAGCATAAAGAACATCAAATAGGCAGGAGAAGATTGGGAAAAAAAAATTTCTCCTTGACACATAATAATCAAAACATTAGATATTCAGTATAAAGGAAGGCTATGAAAGCATCATGGGAAAAAGACCAAGTCACATATAAAGGCAGGCACATCAGAATAATACCTAAATTCCCAAGGGAGACCCTGAAGGCCAGAAAGGCCTAGACTCATATTCTATAGACTCTGGAGAAACCACAGATGCTAGCCTATGTAGCATGATGTCATTATGCAGCAAGGCAGGTCCAGAATAAGCCAAAGTCCATCATTGGATAAGAAGGAAGGGTAGGTGGGGAAAGGTCTAGGATGGGAGAGGATTCAAGATGGAGATGATGGAGGAAGATGATTCTGATCCAGGTGGTCTGGGTCCACTCTGTCTTGTCTAGGTGGGTGATTTCTATATGTATTAATTGGCAGTGAATTTATTCTGTGGATGTATTATGGACTGAGTATTTAATATACAAATCTGGTTGTTGGTTTCAGTTGTTGAATCTTGATATCACTGGGTAGCTGAGACCAGAGTTCCCAGCTGGTCAGGGCTGGCCAGGATGACTAGCAATGGGAGTGGAGACTGCTGGGGTTAGAAGATAGCTAGGCCAACATGACGTGGTGCCTCACTGAAGCCGGCCACCACTTAGATAAATTAAGGTTAGTTCTACATGGCCCTATTGAGCCAGAGCTAACACCAGGGAAAGACCGGCTGGGTCCGAGAGTACCAGGGACCCAGCATGGAGCGGTGACCCGTGGGAATCTGTTGTGCCCTTTTCTAATAATACCTCAATATGTCTAGACTTCAAGACGTAGCAAAATTATCAATGATTATCAATTTAGAAAAAAAAATATTCCAATAAACCCCTAAAGCTACGGAATTTCAGTCCACCAAATCAACTCTACAGACTGCACTAGAAAGAAAACTTCGGCCTGAAAGGGTTAACTGTACTCAAGAAGACACGAGTAATAAACAATCCCAGAGCTGTTCACAGAAAAGGTGGAGTTAAAAATGATAATAGGAGTCTATAAACACTACTCAATAATACCATCCAATATCAATGACCTTAATTTCCCAATAAAAACAGACTAACAAATTGGATTAACAATACACCCGAAATACAAATGTCATCAAAGACAGATGTTACTTTGGGGTAAAAGATTGGAAAAATGTAATCTAAGCAAATGGATCCAAAAAGCAAGCAAACATAACTATTTTTATAATTGACAAAAAGATTTTAAACCAAGACTAATCAGAAGAGATAGGTAAGGACATCAAATATTCAATAAAGGAAAAAACCCACCTATGAGTTCACAATTCTAAACATTTATGCTCCAAATGTAAGGGTACCCAAGTTCAAGAAAGAAACGATCCTACAGTCTACAGCCATATTAAAATCTCTGCGCCCACCTTGCCCAGCCACAGTGATAAATGGTGACTTTAATATTCAACTCTCATGAACAGACAGATCATCGAGACAAAAACTAAGCAGAACAGTTAAGTAACTACATAAATCAAATGGGCTCAACAGATAATGGGTCATGATGGAAATCCAGAAGGAAATTACAAACATTCTTGAATGGAACAAACATGAAAACACAGTATGTCCAAGTGTATAGGAAACCATGAAGGCACTTTTTTTTTAAACTTGAAAAGCGATTTTTTTTTTTTTGTTTTTATGAAAGCACTTCTTAATGCCAAGTTCCTGGGCTAAGTGCGTATGAGACCTAGAGAGACCTTGTATTACCTTCTTAACTACATGTCTGAAAGCTGAAGAACAAAGAGAAGAAACAATGCACCAAAGAGGAAGAAATGATCTGACTTAGGGATGAAATCAATGAAAGGTAGAAAAAATCAATGAGATAAATGTTGTTTGAGAAAGTCAACAGCACTGACGAACCCTTAGCCAACTAAAGGAGACAGAAGACACACACACACACACACACACACACACACACACACACACACACACACACACACAATCAATTATAGATGAAATAGGAAGGGGCAGAGGTTGTAGATTTTTGAGTTCGATGCCAGCATACTCTACATATCAAGTTCTAGGACAGCAAGGGCTACACAGAGAAACCCCATCTCAAAAAAAAAAAAAAAAAAAAAGACCATAAAACAACAGTAACAAAAAACACAAAACAAAACAAAAAGAAAAAGGAAGGAAAAGAAAAGAAAGAAAAGGGAGGTATTACAAAGGAAATGCAGAGAATCCTAAGGTCAAACTGCATCCTACCAAACTGGAAAACCTAAAGTAAATAATGGATTTACTGATATACAACCTGTGAATGTTAAATCAAGATGAAATAAGCAAAATTATATAGGCCCACAACACACAGTGAGTTAGAAGTAGGAATTCAAAACTCTCCCAACCAAAAGAAGCTGAGGACTGGATGGATTCAGTGCAGAATAGTCCTTCTATTACTAATAGTAATAGTCCTTCAAATGCCAACACTCCTCCAATTATTCCACAAAATAGAACCTGAAGGAACACTTCCAAAATCTTTTAATAATTAGTGGCTATTAATACCATGATAACAATACCAAACAAAGACCAAATAGAAAAAGAATATTACAGATCATAATCTTTTATGAACATAGATAAAAGTCTTAATAAAATACTTGGAAGCCAAATCCAAGAACATACACAAAAAAAGATCTTTCACTATGATGAAGCAGGATTCATCCCAGAGATGTAGTCATACTAAAACATCTGTGAGTCAATAAATGTTATCCACACCTAAGTAGACGGAAAGGTAAAACCACATGCTAATCACATTACATTCAGAAAAGGCCTTTGACGAAATGCAAAAAGGCTTCAGGGCAGAAGCCCCGAAGAGATCGGATACAAAGACATGTCATGGCACAATAAAGACAATTTACAGCAGTCATTTGTGTAAAGTGCTACTGTACAGATTGGGGATAGAACTTCACCAATTATATACCAGATAGAGGGTTACTACCTAGAATTTATAAGTAGTAAAAAGGACATAAAAATGCAATTAAAAATGAGTTGTAGAAGTAAACAGAGTTCTCAAAAGATGAAATACAAGCAGTGAAGAAACACGGAAAGGATGTTCAACACACGTAACTGTCAGTGAAAATGCAAATCAGAACTACTGTAGATTTCATGGTAAAGGAAAATTGAAGCTGGCACATGGTAGACAGAGCATTCATCTTCTTTTTACCTTAACACAGTACACAGAAAGCATTCTTAAAAATTATTTTTCTTTCCTTACAAATGGCTTATATATGAAACACTTATTTTTGTAGTCTAGTAATTAGGATACATCATCTTCACAAAATGTATTACATAAAATGCTGACATACTACAATAACTTTATTAATTAAAATTCTATTTAGAATGTATTATCATACATGAAGAAAACAAATAGTGAGCATTTTTATTCATCAGGCATCACTCATACTGAATTTTGCACATTTAATATAGTTATTATTCAAAACATCCTTATGGAATATATTCTGAACCATTTCTATCTAGCAAATTAAAAAAGCAAGGAAAGGAGATGAAAATAACACCAAAAGTTGACAGGTTTAAGTGGTAAGGCCAGGATGTAAACCAGGCAATTGTTCTCCAAGATTTATAATATTAATTATTAAAATCATGTTTGCTTTGGAATTACTTGCATTATAAAACATTAACATTTAAACAATAAAAAAAATAGAAAAAAGACATTAGTTACAATAGCACAGACAAAACTAGTCAAACTGAGCAACAAATATTTTAAATAGGCTGGTAGCTTGAGACGAAAAAAGCAGGCAGAGACAGACTTGAAGACATACGAGACCAATCTGCCAGAGGTGTTTTATAATTTAATATATAAAATATTGAGAATTTCATACTAGTACTATATTTTAGATCATTTCTAACCCTCCCTTTCTCCTCCAGCATCTCTGTGACTCTTAAAATTACTGACTTCTTGCTTGTTATATATACATATACATGATTATAACAAATATTTTTAAAAATCAATTTTGAGTGTATCTGTTTTTCTTGCAATATATGGATGGCTACTAGATATGTGCCTTGTACCCAAAGAGGTCAGAAGAGGTTATCAGATCCTAAGAAACTGGAGTTACAGACAGTGTGAACCTTCATGTGGGTTCTGGAAATTACTGCTTCTCTACAAGAGCAATGAGTGCTCTAAACTGATGATTCTTCTCTTCAACTCTACCTATCTGTGTGTAAATGTGCAACCTACCAAGCACATTTAGTGTTGCTCATGTGTAACTGTGTTAAGAGGGGAGAGCCTACAGAAGGGTTAGCAGGAGTTGCTGAGATCCAAACATGAGTTGAGCCTGTGTCAGCTCAGCCTCACTCTAGCACAGTGTTACTCACCTCCACTAAGTAATCAATGTCAACAAATTTGAGACTCGGAGAAACTTACATATTGGGACAGAGAGGGAGAAACAACTCATCGGTGTAGAGCCTATGGCAGCACTGAATTACCAAAGGCAAGGTGAACACGGTTTTTGAAACAGACAGTGATAGCCTGACCCCATATGGACAGCACAGGAAAAGTGATTTTATGGTGGCATGACTTCTTTGGATGTGTGGTACTGGCTATCAGTCATGGTGTTTTCAGGAATGAAACAGATAAGAAGCCTATTATATTTGTGTTTGATCTGTAGAAGTAGAAAAAAAAAAGTCTTGAACAGATGATAGGTTACATTGGACAGTAGCGAAAAGAACTCTTGGGCCATGAGCTAATTTTCAAATTTGAGCTTCAGCACTCTGTGAATGAAGGTACGGCCACCTCCCCACACACCTCCCAAGGAAGCACTGTGCTAAAATATCTGAGTTTGACTGTTACCCTTTCTCCCACCATTCCCCAGAGAGACCTATAGGCTTTTACAGTAAGAAATAAATGTATACTGCAGAGAATAATCAGACATTCTGGTAGTCTATTAGAGATTGAGTTTGGATTGACAGTGACTCCAAGAGACTCAAAGATGCACTGGGGCCCTCCAGGTAAAACAGAGTCTTCTGGAAGCCAGGTATTTAGTGAATTTAGTTAAAGTGGGTCCAGTGGGTCCCTGTACTACTTATGTGGTAATTCCTTCAATTACAGAATGTATAATTGGGATAGATATACGGAAAGTTGACAGAAATTTAGTGCAAATATTATGAGCTATTACAGTTGGAAAGACCAAATGGAAGTCACTGGAGTTGGGTCTACCAAGAAAACCAAAACCAATACTGTATCCCTGTAGAAATCAATTTCACAATCAAGGGCTTGGACGATGTAGGGTTAGTACTACTGCCCATGACTCGTCCGTTTAATTCTCTCATCTGGCTGGTGCAAAACACAGATGGATCATGGAGAATGGGAGTTGACTATTAATAAATTAAGCAAGTAATGATTCATATGCCGATGCAGCCTTATTTGAGAAGATCAACTTATCTCATGGTACAAGGTAGGCAGCTATTAATCTAGGAAATGCCTTTTCTAGGTATCTGTCCATAAAGACCACTATGAGCTTTCGGCTAAAAAGGCCATCAGTATACATTTAAAGTTTGACCTACAGGGTATAGTAACTCTCCAGCCCTAGGCCAAAATGTAGTTCAAAGAGATCTTAATCTGCTTCTTCTATAACATATCAGTGGTCCACTATATGGATGCCATTATGGATTTGTTGGTAGTGCATAAGTATATCAGAGGATAGGAAATGAATACAAATTTCAAGGACCTTCTATATCAGTGAGATTTCTCAGAGTCCAGTCAGGTGTGGCATGCAGAGACATCCCTTCTCTGACAAAGGATAAGTTACAGTTGGACCCCTCTCACCATTAAGAATGAAGAACAAAGCTCCCCGACGGTCCTTTGGGGATTCCTCACCTGAGAATCTTGTCATATACCCAAATGACTTGGGAAACTGTTAGCTTTAGATAGGTCTCGGAATAGAAGGCTCTCTAACAGGTCTAGGATATGAAGGCTACTCAGTACTTCGACATAAGATCAAGCAGACCTGATAATTGAGGTATCGATGACAGACAGCGTTTGGTGACCTTTGTCAAGCTGCTAATGGTAAATCATACAGGAAGGTCTTGTGATTTTGGAACAGAACTTTACCATCATTTAAGACAGTTATTCGTTCCTTTAGAGACAGCCCTTAGCTTGTTATTGGGCCTTAGTGGAATTTGAATGTTTGACAAGTTATCATGTGATCTAAGCTGCCTATGAAGAATTGGATATCATCTGACCCCTAAAACTACAAAGCACAATGCACACAGAAGCAATACATTATCAAATAAAAGGTAAATGCATGTGATTGGATGAGCAGATTTCAAAAGCACTAGATAGATGAAGAAGTTGCTCAAGTGCCTATAGTTTCTACTCCATGTCTAATGCTACCTGCTTCCAAGTATGCACTTACAGCCTCATGGGGTAAGCTCTATTACCAGTTGTCTGTGGAGGAGAAGAAAAGGGCCTGGCTTACAGATGGCTCATCATTCTGTGCAAGAGCCACGCTGCAGTGGACAGCTGCAGCATTATAACCTATTCTTGGGACAACCCTGAAAGACAATGAGGGGGAAAGTTTCACAGTGGACAGAACTTTGGGCAGTAAAAATGGTCATATATTTTGCTTAGGAGAAATGGCCAATTGTGAGACTGTTCACTGATAAATGGTCTATAACCAACGGATTAGCTACTTGTAAAGAATGATTGAAAAAATTGGTCAGAAGGAAATTTTGGGAAGTATTGTGTGAATATCTCTCTCAAATTGGACAAAGGATATGAAGATAATTGTGTCTCATGTAAATGTTCGTAAAAACTGACTTCAGTAGAAGAAGAGTTCAATAGTCAAGTAGATAGGATGTGGACACTCCATCACTTTTCAAAGCCATTCCTGTCATTGCCCAGTGGACCCATGAACAAAATGGTCATGGTGGCAGAGATAGAGGTTATCCATGGGCTCAACAATATCAATTTCTACTCACCAAAGCTGACGTGGCTTCAGCTGCTGATGAATGCTGATCTGTCAGCAGCAGAGACCAACTGTGAGTTCTTAATTCCTCAGGATGACCATCCAGTGACTTAGTGGCACACGGACCACACCAGACCAATTCCTTCATGGAAAGGACAATGCTTTGCTATTTTTGGAGTAGATACATATTCTGATGATGGACTTGGTGTTCCTACATATAATGCTTTTGCCAAAACTGCCATCCATGGACTTACAGAATGCCTTACCCAGCATTGTGGTATTTCACAGAGCACTGCTTCTGACCAAGGAAGTCACTTCACAGTGTAAGAAGTGCAACAGGAGCCCATGATCATGGAATCCTTTTGTCTTACCATGTTCTCCACCCTGATGCAGCTGGTCTGAGAGAACAGGTAGAAGACCTTTTGAAGACACTGTCAGAGCAACAGTGAGTATGCTGTAGCCAAGAAGGCTGAGACAGGGCTCTCTGAAAACGTAGTGTAGGCTTTGAATCAACATCCAATATATGATATAGTTTCTCCCATTGCCAGATTCATAAGTGCAGGAATAAAGGGATTGAAAAGAAAATAGTTCTACTTATTCTCACCCCCAATGACGATGGAATTTTTGCTTAAATTTTACTTAACTTTTTCTGGCCTAGAACTTTTGTTTCCAAACAGGAGAATGTTCTTGTCTGGAGACACACAGATACTCCATTCAAGTGGAAGCTCAGACTTCCACCTGGCCATTTTGGGCTTCTGAAACCCATGAGCAAACAGGCTAAAAACCACCAAAACCCAAAACCAACCAAACCAACCAACCAGCCAACAAATGAAACAAAACAAATAACAATGTTAGAAAGGGTTAATGATCCAGACTACCAAGGGGAAACTGGATGGATTCTCCATAATGGAGGCATGAAAGATTCTGTTCAGAGGTTAGGGTGTTTCTTGGTGTTACAATATCCTATTATTAAAGTCAATAGGAAACTATAACAATCTAATCCAGAATAGGTAACAAAGGGACTAGACCCTGGGGATGAAGGTATGGACTGCTTCTCCAAAAAAAGAACCAAGACCTGCTGAGGTGCTTGCTAAAGTGTATTTCTGGAGGAAATACAGACTGGGTAGGAGAGGGAGATAGCTATAAATAACAACTAAGGTTGCAAAACTAGTTGGAGAAATGTGGGGTATAGTTGACGTGTGTGCGTGTGCATGAGGTGTGTGTGTGTGTGTGTGTGTGTGTGTGTGTGTGTACAGGTTAAGCAACATTTGTATTTTCTTTACTTCTTCAATATGTAATGCAACATCAATTGAGACATTATCAGTGGTTATTATCTAAGTAAGTCATAAACCACTAAAAGACTAAGTATTCTCAAGGGGAAATGTTACCTACTTTAAAATTTGTGGCTGTACATGACATAGTTATATCATGTTAGGTGGAATTATGGCTTCATTATTTTTCTTTGGAATTAAGCATGACATAAAGTCACACAATTCTGGTCAAGTTGACAAGGATGGACTTGTGATGGCTAACCTTGATTGTCAACTTTACTACTCCTGGAAGCATCTAAAATCCAAGCAGCTGGGCACACCTGTGAGGGATTTTCTTGACTGGACCCTTGAGGTAGGAAGACACAATGTAAACTTGGACCACAGCACTGCAGCTTCAAGCGTCAGCCCACATAAAGTACATGGGGGAAGGTAGCTTGTGCTTTGGTCTGCTTGCCCTCACTCTTGCTGTTGGGGCATTCCTTCACTAGCATTACAACCTACTTCTTCCGGATTCCAAAGCAGGCTGAAGACCAGTAGAGACATGTAGCCTCGTGAAATGTATAACTACTGGAGTCTTAGTCATCCTACTGGGAGACAGCTGTTGATGAACTAACCAAACCTCAGCTTGTAAGCTATTCTAATAAATATCCTTTTATATATATTCTACATATTTATATATACACATATATTTCATTCTCTTAGTCCCATTCCTCTAGAGAACCCTGCCTAATACACATTAGTATCATATTTTGATCATTTCTACCATGTCTCCTCGATGCTCTCTTCAATCCATGTTTGAACATCTTCTTTAAATACTGTTAAATATACATACATATGTATACATACAAATGAAATCTATTATTTTATGTGTATGAGTGTTTTAGCAGTATATAAGCATGTATGTGCATATTTGTTCCTGGTGTCCACAGAGGTACAATAGGGTGTCACATTCCCCTGGAACTGGAGTAATAAAGAATAGTGAATCTTCATGTGCATATTAGGAACTCCATTTAGGTCCTTTTTGGGTAACAAATGTTCTTCAGTGCTGAGCTATCTCCCCAGCCTGACATCTGCATATATAAATATACAACCCACCAAGCACATTATTATAGATGTGTTCTTTGGGACTGTCTAATTCTCCTCTCTCTCAACAACTAATTGCCTATAGCTCTTCATCTAGGTGGGACCCTGAGAAATTCCCCTCACACTGGCATTCCAACTTGCTGTTAGATCTTCCTCACAGCTTTGCTCCTGAGAGTTTGTCTGGTTCCTTTTTTTTTTTTTTTTTTGATTTATGAATCTATTATTGGCATTTAGTAAGTAATGAAAAATTCATCAGAAATTTGGGCTCTGGAGATGATGGGCTTGGTATCTTTGTGAATTTCTTTTTGTTTTGTTTCTTTCTTTTCTTTCAATTTGCAAATAGGCTTTAACTAAGAATGAACAAGCTCTTGCTGAGCACTTCCGAGATCAAAAGAATGTGCTTGTCTCTAACTTACATGCACCCCCATCTAGACTTCCAGTCCTTTACTCTAAAGCTCTGAGTGTTTTTGACCATTTCTGGCTACAAATGACTGCTCTGTATAGTCAAATGCATTCCATTTCAATGATTGCAGTATTTTTTAAATTATTCCTAATACTTCTATTTAACATTTTATTACATCTTATTTTAGTATCAAGGTGGCTGATAAATATTTTATTAGTTTTGTGGTACATTAAGTTCCTTGGATTTTAGTTTTCATTAACTTAGAATATTATTCTACACTTTTTATTGCTTTCATTTTTTTAACATGTTAAATGCCCCTAAACATTCATACATGAGCATTTTATATTAAGGTTTACTTTAGTTTAGCCCATAGGTATATATATGTAAATTTAAACTTAAGAAAAGATAGTATGTATTATTATTTTCAAAGTTAAGACTTATCACTTATATTGATTTTAGAATTATAAATTAGGCTTAGAATTGAAATAATATATTGAGAATGTAGGATGTGTTATTTAGTCACATATTCTTGCTAATTTTTACTGGTATTTGTTGGTCAACAGAAAATGGAAAAGGACCTGTTTTTTAAAAATATTTAATGGTCATAATAAAACACCCTTACAGCTGTCAACTTTTGCCTAAACAATTGATTAATTGTATAAACAATAATATTGTAGTTGGGGTTCATCCAGAAGCTGATTACCTAGTTATATTATAATCTCAAAAACAAATTTTTAAAGACAAAAGGCCTATCAGATCTTTCCTAAAGAGCAAGTAACAGCATGGAAGGAAACTGAACAGCATAAACATAAGGAAGGAAAGACAGAAATGAGGAAATATCTCTCCGATTCACTACAGGGGAGTTAAGAACACGGGAAGGAAGCATGGGAAGATGATATAAGTAAGGCCCAGCAGCACCAGCGGCCACAGAGGCCGCCTGAGGCCTGAGTCAGAACACAAGTGGCACAAGAAACAAGCCTTGCACTTACCTATTACACTGAAACAGGACAATTTTTGCTTGAGAGCTTGTTTCAGTGGATTCTATCAGATCAAATGGCAGGAACTGGGCATTGGAAGACTGTATACATATAACAAGAGCTTTCTACAAGATACAGAGGATTCATACCATTTATTATCTTAGAATAATCAAAAGGCATTGATAACCACTATGGTAATAATTAGTTCAAAAATAAAGTTCTATCTAGAAGCTAAGGTATATAAAAAATTTGCTATTTGTAATTAATTTTTTTTTACTATGAAAATGCTTGACTACAGAAGTGTGCTTATAGCTACATATTATAAATAAGGCTTGGACTGTATATATTCTTAATAATTACATTAATAAAGAAATATATCTGGATTCTGGTCTCCATATGTGCCCAGGAGCTAAGGATATCCCACAGCCCTCCATACCCAAATTCCACCTGGAGAGAGCTGGTCTCCCAGGAGTGCTGTCACTCCTAAGCCCACTGGTGATACTACTACTATTGCTCCAAAAGCTGTCTAGAGGGGGACCTGCCAGGAGCACAGAGGGCACAGGAACTGTGGAGTAGCCCAGGACAGAATCCTTCCAGTCTCAGTCTGTGCTCAGGAGCCAAGGCTGTCCCACAGCCCTCTATACACAAATTCAGTCTTGAGAGAGCTGATCTCCCAGGAGTGCTGACACACCTAAGATCACAGGCTCACAGGCCTACAGAAGAACAAGCTCCAATTAGAGACAGCAAGACCAGCTAACACCAGAGATGACCCGATGGCAAGAGGCAGGCGCAAGAACCTAAGCAACACAAACCAAGGCTACTTGTCATCATGAGAACCTAGTTCCCCCACCACAGAAAGTCCTGGATATCACAACATACCAGAAAAGCAAGATTCGAACTTAAAATCACCTCTCATAATAATGATAGAGGACTTTAAGAGGGACATAAATAACTCACTTAAAGAAATACAGGACAGGGGTTGGGGATTTAGCTCAGTGGTAGAGCGCTTGCCTAGGAAGCACAAGGCCCTGGGTTCGGTCCCCAGCTCTGAAAAAAAGAACCAAAAAAAAAAAAAAAAAAGAAAAAAAAAAAGAAATACAGGACAACACAAGTAAACAGGTAGAAGCCCTTAAAGAGGAAACACAAAAATCCCTTAAAGAATTACAGGAAAACACAGTCAAACAGGTGAAGAAGTTGAACAAAACCACCCAGGATCTAAAAATGAAAACAGAAACAATAAAGAATTCACAATCAGAGACAACAATTAAGATAGAAAACCTAGGAAAGAGATCAGGAGACATAGATGCAAGCATCACCAACAGAATACAAGAGATAGAAGAGAGAATCTCACGGGTAGAAGATACCATAGAAAACATTGAGACAACAGGTAAAGAAAATGCAAAATACAAAAAGTTCCTTACACAAAACATCCGGGAAATCCAGGACACAATGAGAAGATCAAACCTAAGGATAACAGGTATAGAAGAGAGTGAAGGCTCCCAACTTAAAGGGACAGTAAATATCTTCAACAAACTTATAGAAGAAAACTTCACTAACCTAAAGAAAGAGATGCCCATGAACATACAAGATGCCTACAGAACTCCAAATAGATTGGACCAGAAATGAACTTCCTTCAGACACATAATAGTCAAATACTAAATGCACAAAACAAAGAAAGAATATAAAAATGGTAAGGGAAAAAGAAAAAAAGGTCAATTAACATATAAAGGCAGACCTATCAAAATTATACCAGACTTCTCACCAGAGACTATGAAAGCCAGAAGGTCCTGGGCAGATGTCATATAGACCCTAAGAGAACACAAATGCCAGCCCAGGCTACTATATCCAGCAAAACTCTTAATTAACATAGAAAGAGAAACCAAGATATTCCATGAAAAAAGCAAATTTACAAAATATATTTCCACAAATTCAGCCCTACAAAAGATAGAAATGGAAAACCCCAACACAAGGAGGGACACTACACCCTAGAAAAGCAAGAAAGTAATTCCCTTGCAACGAACCCAAAAGAAGATGGCCACACAAACATAATTCCACCTCTAACAACAAAAATAACAGGAAGCAACAATCAAACTCCTTAATATCTCTTAACATCAATGGACTCAATTCCCCAATAAAAAGATATAGAAACACACTGGATACTTAGAGAGGGCCCAGCATTTTGCTGCATTCAGGAAATAAACATCAGTAACAAAGACAGATAATATCTCAGAGTAAAAGGCTGGGAAAAAAAATTTCTAAGCAAATGATCCCAAGAAACAGGCTAGAGTACCATTCTAATATCCAATAAAGCCAACTTTCAACCAAAAGTTATCAAAAAAAATTAAGGAAAGATACTTCATACTCGTCAAAGGAAAAATCAACCAAGATGAATTCTCAATTCTGAACATCTATGCTCTAAATGCAAGGGAACCCACATTCAAAAAAGAAACTACAAAAGCTCAAAGCACATACTGAACCTCACACAATAATAGTGGAGGACTTCAACACCCCATTCTCATCAATAGACAGATCATAGAAACAGAAACTAAACAGACACTATAAAACTAACAGAAGTTATAAACCAAATGGATATAACAATTATCTCTAGAGCATTTCATCCTAAAACAAAAGAATATACCTTCTCAGCACCTCATGGTATGTTTTCCAAAACTGACCACAAAACAGGCCTTAACAAATACAAGAAGACTGAAATAATCCCACGCATGATTTCAGATCACCATGGACTAAGGCTGGCCTTCAATAACAATAAAAACAACAGAAAGTCCACATACATACAAATGCAGAATAGCGCTCTATTCAATGAAAATTTGGTCAAGGAAGAAATAAAGAAATTAAAGACTTTTTAGGATTTAATGAAAATGAAGACACAACATACCCAAACTTATGGGAAACAATAAAAGCAATGCTAAGAGAAAAAACTCATAGATCAGAGTGCATCCAAAAAAAAAAAAAAAAAAAAAAGAAAAATAGAAAAATTAAAAAAAATGACAAGAAACTGTAAAAGTTGAGAGAGTATACACGGGCAGCTTGACAGTACACCTGAAAGTTCTAGAAAAAAAAAGAAGCAAATACACTCAAGAGTCGACGACAGGAAATAATCAAACTCAGGGCTGAAACCAACCAAGAAGAGACTAAGCAAAAATCAACTATACAAAAAGAACTATACAAAGAATCAACAAAACCAGGAGTTGATTCTTTGAGAAAAAACAACAGAGAGAATAACACTTAGCCAGACTAACCACAGGGCAGAGAGACAGTATCCAAATTAACAAAATCAGAAATGAAAAGGGACGCATAGTAACAGAAACTGAGGAAATTTAAAAACTCAATCAGATCTTACTACAAATGCCAATATTCAAAAAAAACTGGAAAATCTGAATGAAATGGATAATTTTCTAGACAGGTAACAGGTACCAAAGTTAAATCAGGACCAGATAAACTATTTCAATAGTCCCATAACCCCCAACCAAAAAATAAATGAATAAATAAATAAATAGCCCAGGTTCAGATGGTTTTAGTTCAGAATTCTATCAGCCCTTCAAAGACCTAATATTGATACTCGTCAAACATTTCCACAAAATAGAAACAGAAGAACCACTGATTACTTCGTTCTCTGAAGCCACAATTATGCTTGTCCCTCAACCACACAAAGTTCCTACAAAGAAAGAGAACTTCAGAACATTTTTCCTTATGAATATCAATGCTAAAATACTCAAACAAATTCTCAAAAACGGAATCCAAGAACACATCAAAACGATCATCCATCATGATCAAGTAGGCTTCATACCAGGGATGCAGGGATGTTTCAATATATGGAAATCCATCAAAGTAATCCATTATATAAACAAACTTAAAGGAAAAAAAAACCATGATCATCTTATTAGATGCTGAGAAAGCATTTGACAAAATTCAACACCCTTTCATGAAAGTCTTGGAAAGATCAAGGCCCATACCTAAACATAGTAAAAGCAATACACAGCAAACCAGTAGCCAACATCAAATTAAATGGAGGAAAACTTGAAGGAATCCCACTAAAATTAGGGACTAGACAAGGTTGCCCACTCTCTCCCTATTCAATGTAGTACTTGAAGTTCTGGCCAGAGCAATTAGACAACAAAAGGAGGTAAAAGGAATTAAAAAGGAAGAAGTCATTTGCAGAAGATATGATAGTATACTTAAGTGACCCCAAGCACAAAAATTCCACCAAAGCACACTTACAGATGATAAACAACTTTTGCAAAGAGGCTGGATATAAAATTAACTCAAACAAATCAGCAGTCTTCCTCTACTCAAAAAATAAACGGGCTAAGAAAGAAATTAGGGAAATGACACCTTTCACAGTATTCACAAATAATATACAGTTTCTTGGTTTGACTCTAACCAAACAAGTGAACAATTTGTAGGACAAGAATTTCAAGTCTCTGAAGAAAGAAATTGGAGATCTCAGAAGACTGATAGATCTTCCATGCTCATGGATTAGCAGGATTAATATTGTAAAAATGGCCATCTTGACAAAAGCAATCTACAGATTCAATGCAATCCCCATCAAAATTCAGTCAATTCTTCATAGAGTTAGAAAGAGCAATTTGCAAATTCATTTGGAATAAAAGAAAAACTCAGCATCGTGAGAACTATCCTAAACAATAAAAGAAATTCTGGGGGGAATCACTATCCTTAACTTACAGCTGTATTACACAGCAATGATTAAAACTGCAGGTTAAAGTAGAGTGACAGGCAGGTAGATTATGGAATAGAACTGAAGACCCAGAAATGAACCCACATTGTCACTTGATCTTTAACAGAGGAGCTAAAACCATCAAGTGGAAAAATGACAGCATTTTCAACAAATGGAGCTGTTTCAACTGAAGTGTCAGCATGTATCAGAATCCTCATTGGTCCACATGTATCTCCTTGTACAGAGCTCAAGTCCACATGGATCAAACACCTCCACTTAAAACCAGAAACTCTGAAACTAACAGAAGAGAAATTTAGGCAGAGCTCTGAACACAAGGGCACAGGGGAAAATTTCCTGAACAGAACACCAATGGCTTATGCTCTAAGATCAACAAGAGACAAATGGAACCTTATGAAATTGCAAAGCTTCTGTAAGGCAAAGGACACTGTCATTAGGACAAAATGGCAACCAACAGATTGGGAAAAGATCCTACATCTGATAGAGGGCTAATATCCAATATATACAAAGAATTCAAGAAGTTAGACTGCAGAGAATCAAAAAACCCTATTGAAAAATGGGGTAAAGAGCTAAAAAAAAATCCTCAGCTGATAAATATCGAAGGCTAAGAAGCACCTAAAGAAATGTTCAACATCCTTAGTCATCAGGGAAATGCAAATCAAAACAACCCTGAGATTCTACCTCATATCAGTCAGAATGGCTAAGATAAAAAACTCAGGTGACAGCAGATGCTGGCAAGGATGTGGAGAAAGAACATTCTTCCATTGTTGATGGGAATGCAAGCTGGTACAACCTCTTTGGAAATCAATCTGGAGATTCCTCAGAAAATTGGACATAGTACTACCTGAGGACCCAGCTATATCACTCCTGGGCACCCAAAAGATGCTCCACCACATAACAAGGACACATGCTTCCCTATGTTCATAGCAGCCTCATTTATAATAGCCAGAAGCTGGAAACAACCCAGATGTCCTTCAACAGAGGAATGAAAACAGAAAATGTGGCACATTTACACAATGACATAGTACTCAGCTATTAAAAACAATGGCTTCATGAAATTCTCAGGTACATGGATGGAACTAGAAAATGTCATCCAGAGTAAGGTAACCCAATTACCAAAAGAACACACATGGTATGCACTCACTGATAAATGGATATTAGCCCATAAGCTTGGATTACCTAAGATACAATTCACAGACCACATGAAGCTCAAGAAGAAAGAAGACTAAACTGAGGATGCTTCAGTCCTTCTTAGAAGGGGGAACACAAATATTCATGGGAGGAGAGATGGAGACAAAGTTTGGAGCAGAGACTGAAGGAAAGGCCATCCAGACACTGCCCCACCTGGGGATCCAGCTCATATACATACAGCTATGAAACCAAGACACTATTGCTGATGCCAAGAAGTACATGCTGGCAGGAGCCTGATACAGCTGTCTCCTGAGAGGCTCTTCCAGAGCATGACAAATACAGAGGCGGATGCTTGCAGTCAGCCATAGAATTGAGAATGGGATCCCCATTGGAGGAATTGGAGAAAAGATTGAAGGAACTGACGGCATTTGCAGTCCCATAAGAACAACAATATCAACCTACCAGAGCTCCCAGGGACTACACCACAATCCGCAAGTACACATGGACAGACCCATGGCTCCAGCTGCTTATGTAGCAGAGGATGGCCTTGTTGGGCACCAATGGGAGTTGAAGCCCTTGGTACTGCCAAAGCTGGACCTCCCAGTGTAGGAGAATTTCAGGGTGCAGAGGCGGGCAGGGGTGGGTGGGGGCACACCCTTATAGAAGGGGAAGGTGGATGGAATAGGGGGTTTATCGATGGGAAGCTGGGAAAGGGGATGATAACATTTGAAATGTAAATAAAAAATATCCATCCAAAAAAGGAAAAAAGAATGCTTCCTACTGGCAATGAGGCAATATGGACACTCAGAACAATAATCCTGCCTGCTCAGAGTTTCAGTCACTTATGATATTCATTAGGTTGTTGCCAATCAGATGGTGATAATTTCTAATTTTTAAAATTCATACTTTAAAAAATATTTTTTATGTATATGAGTACACTGTAGCTGTCTTCAGACACCCTAGAAGAGGGCATTGGATGCCATTGCAGATGATTGTGAACCAGTGTGTCATTACTGGGAATTGAACTCAGCAGTCAGTGCTCTTAACTGCTGAGCCATCTTTCCAGCCCAACTCATGCTTTTAACATATAGGTTCAACTGTAATAGTTCAGTCACTGATTTTGCAGGAATGAAAATAAAAATATTTTATCTAATCTAGTTTCAGATTAAATATATTAAATTCAAATTCTACTTACACCATTATAAACCGATGTTCCTTTGTCCCCACATTTCATTTAATCAGCAATAAACTCTTAGGGCATAAGTATCATCTCACTGCTCAGTGGGAACAGTGACACTGAAATTGAACCTCAGCCCGAAGTTACCCTCTGCCTTCCTAACAGCTTTTGGGTTTATTCAGTAAATGGATCTCAGTTGTGTTGAATACTGATCACATCTTTAAATTACTTGTTTTATTTCAAAATCACTGAAAATGATGGCTAAGAAAATGCCAGTACCGTATGCTAAAGTTGAAATGAGGACATTATAATAAAGGGAAATTATGAATGACAAAGGCTTAAGATTAAGAAATTAAAAGTTATAGTAAATATTTTTTTAACAGAATAGAGGCTGTCCAAAGAAATGATTACAAAACAGAAACCACATGAAGGACCTATATAACATTCCAAGGAATTCCTTCTGAAGTTCTCTGCTCTGTGGGCTGTTCTTTCTAGTGACACAGATGCCAGCAATGGCACAAAGGATGTCACTGCTTCCCTTTCTGAAGGTAACCAGGACTAAGCTCTCTCCAAGGAATGTGTTCCTAGAAACCCACTTCCATTTACTACATGGTTTTTGTAAACAGACATGTATTCTCAATTCCAAAAAGCTGCTAAAGAAAAAAAGAATCTATGTATGATTAAACAAAAAATTAATTCCCATTAATACAGTTTAATTCCTATTAGTATAGTATAAAAAACCTACATGAGAACCACAGCAATGACAAATCTACACAACTAGATGTTTCTAGTGACTAACGTACACAACCCCCAAATCCCACCCAAAAATTCAAATTGAAGTAAACAGACCTCAGTAACACAATTATCTAATTTTGAGCACTTTATATATATATATATATATAAAACTTTTATATATATAAAATGGAAGAACACATAAAAAGTCAAACTTTACTCAAGTATCAATCCTTCCTCATACAACATTTATCTCTATGACCTGTTTTGAAATGTGTTGGTTTGATCAAGAATGTATTGATGGTAGTTGTATTGAATAATTTGAGTTCAAATCAACTGTCTTCCTGAAAAGTAAAATGTATCAACATGGTAAAGAAACAGTGCAAATCCTAACAGAATTTACTCTACTCCCAGCTTTTATCCCTCATGTGCTTTTCAATCTTGTGATCTGATTTTGTCATTACTGGGAAGAAAGTGGATACATAAACACATAAAGTGCAATGTAGGTGGTGTCTTCTGATACTTACATGTATGTGCCTTGCTGGGAGTGGTGGTCTGCAACTATAGTCCTGGCCCTTGGGAAACAGAGGTAGGAACATCGTTCAAGCCCAGGAATTTAATATTTGGTAAAACAGCAAGATCCTCTCAGCAAACACACATCTAGCTTCAAATAGACTGGCACCGTTCAAGACAAGCCAAGGAAAAGCAGTCTAATCATAACTAAAGTGGTGTCTGAATGGCACGTTCTGTATGAGTACATTCTGCTTTGCGTTGGTGCGCACGAGTGTGTGAGCGTGTGTGTGTGTGTGTGTGTGTGTGTGTGTGTGTGTGTGTGTGTGATGTGTGTATTTCAAATCCAGTGTGAGATAAGAAAAATATACAGAAAAAATACTTTAAGTTTCCCCAACCCTGCCTATTGTTCCCATTTCTTCCCTTATCTGACTAAGATACAAACATTGCTTATGTTTCCAAACAGAATAAAGGAAATAAATAGCTATTACTATTACAATGAAACCCAATAGTATGACCAAATTTAATGCATCTAAGAAGAATTAACAAATGCTCACCTATAAGATTTTTTGGGGGGGGGGGGTGGCGGCGCTGGAGAGATAACTCAGTGGTAAGAGCACTGGTTCCTCTTCGAGAGGACCAGAGTTCAGTTCTGAGCACCTTCAAAGCAGCTCACAGATGTCTGTTATCCCCATTATCAGTGGGTTCTGAAGCCCTCTCTGGTCTCCATAGATACATGATAGACAGAGATACAGGCAAGCAAAACACCCATATGCATAAAAACAAAACAAAACATACAAACAAACAACAACAACAAAAATCCAAAAACCTTTCATTTACTACTAATACTTGCGTTAGTAAAGTCTGGCTTTTAAAGCTGCGTTTTTTCTATCACATAAAATATTGCAAATATACATTTGGATATATTTCATTATTTATATTTCTATATTTTCAGCATTATATATACATGTATATAACATATATACATTTAACATATATAATTAGTTTCTCAAATTAATATTGAAGATGAATAATTGAGTTTTATATGGCATTTACAACTTTTTGAAATTAAGTGGTGTGCAAGGTAGGTTTTAGGTGCTCTTGTATGTTTTCAGAACGGGAGTAATGAACATCAAAGAGAAAACCAGAAATTACTATTAAAATACAGGTAAAAATAAACTGCCATTTCAACTACGGTAATAGAAAAGTAAATAATTTATAAGCAAGTCTTAGAAAACTGCACAAAAAATAGAATTTTAGTGTATTAAGATTCAAGTAACAGTACTAAGAAAGATGCTTACTAAAAATTCATACTTAATAAAATCTTCAATAAAAATATTTCATAAATTTCAGCATTATGATACCCACTACAACACTGTACTGGGAATGAGCCTAGTCAACGGCCTCTTGTTTCACATTATGAGTACAGAAAGGTCCATCAGTTGACTCATCTCTAATCATCGTGTCACGATACGAAAAGTAGTATCCATGTACACTTGCAGAATTATCTTACATGGCACACCAAACTCATGTGGGACCTTCTTCGTTACATATTTCCATATTTGAAGCGGTGTCTACGTGTCTGGAATCCCTTCTCCCAGTTAGTATGCAGAGAAGCAATGGGTTAACATGCTTTAAAAACAAGACAAATTTAAAAGAGCAGACAGATTTCCTTTTGAGGTTAGCAATTCAATTTTGGTTGTTTGGTAGTGGTTGCCAAAATACCATGTTAAGAAAGTTATTAAAGCCAGTTCCAGCTCACACTGCCTTGATTTAGATCTTGGCCATGAAACTTATTAGTCAAATTTAATCTTCTTTCATATGAATCAGACTCACTATTTATTTAATGAAGCTAAGGCACAGAGGCTATGCTAGGAGATGTGCTGACGGAAAACAAAAGCCTGCAAATGTTGTAAGAGAGTTCACACTCTCAGAGAAGTCAAGCAATTGTTTTATATAGTAACTGCAATGAAAAGGTCACACAGGGGCAGCCATAGACAAGTGAGTAAAGCTTGCTCTAGTCAAATCTTAACACGGGACTTTTACAAAGGTCACTTCAAACATCAATTCTAAAGGATAAATATGGGTTCATGTGATAGGCAAGTGCTGAAGAACATTCTGAAAAATTAGTGTGGCCTGAAACTTGGGAGTCTTTCTTCTAGGGTACAATTACAAGCTGTTCTGTACCCCTGGAACTTAAGGAAAAAGTGGGGACTAATAATCTAATGATACAGAGGTAAATTCTACATTAACACTCTTTATGTGCTGTTCTGCATTTAGGCTAAAGTCAATAGGAACTGGTACCCCTTCACCACCAGTGCTGGGAAGGAGTTAGGATATGAGCATATTGAGCGAGCTGTCTTATCTCTGAGCTACATCATAGCACTGCCTGGTGGAAATATACCCTGATAGATAAGTAATCATGTCAACGCCTTACGATGGCTGACTGGTGACAAATGGATCACCAGATACTTTACTAGGGCCTGAAAATACCATGCACAGACTCCACCAGGCCCTCATCAGGCCCCATGCTGGTCATTCTCACTTCAGTCCTTGAAACTTCACATCAACTCCAGTTCTGCTCTTCCACTGGTTCGCTTGGTGTTGTTTTAGCATTTCCACAATTGGACCATGTGTTTGGTCACCATTTGTTTGGTCACCATTTCTTTTCACTTTGAAAGTCTAACTCCTTATATTTTTTCCGAGAGTACACTTTGCTCTGGAAAGCTTGCATTCAGACTCAGATGTTCATGTGAATGGACACTGCTTGTTCTTGAAATGCCTTTCCTCTAGCACGTCACTAACTACTTATATAACCCACTTTCTTACTCCTGGTTGTTCTGAATTTTGTGAGGGCAATGAAGTAGAATAAGGCAGAAAAGATCAATTATTATCAACTGGCTTATTGATTTTTTTAGTGATTTACATAAAACAGGTTTGTACTGTTTATTGCCAATTATGATTTCACCTTGCTACTTAGAACAGAATGACCTGAAGAAAACAGCTGTAGTAGAATAGGTCATTGTCCTTAGCAACTTGACCACAAAAGCTTCGACCTGTCAACTGTAACATATGCCTTTGAAAAGTAAAAGCCTCCAAGCCACCTGCCACAGGTGCTCTATAAACCCCACCTGCCACAGGTGCTCTATACACTCCACTTGCCACAGGTGCTCTATAAACCCCACCTGCCACAGGTGCTCTATACACTCCACTTGCCACAGGTGCTCTATAAACTCCACTTGCCACAGGTGCTCTATAAACCCCACCTGCCACAGGTGCTCTATACACACCACTTGCCACAGGTGCTCTATAAACCCCACCTGCCACAGGTGCTCTATACACTCCACTTGCCACAGGTGCTCTATAAACCCCACCTGCCACAGGTGCTCTATACACTCCACTTGCCACAGGTGCTCTATAAACTCCACTTGCCACAGGTGCTCTATAAACCCCCACCTGCCACAGGTGCTCTATACACTCCACTTGCCACAGGTGCTCTATACACTCCACTTGCCACAGGTGCTCTATAAACCCCACTTGCCACAGGTGCTCTATACACTCCACTTGCCACAGGTGCTCTATAAACCCCACCTGCCACAGGTGCTCTATAAACTCCCACCTGCCACAGGTGCTCTATAAACCCCACCGGCTTGCTTGCTTGCCTCATCTTGTGGTTTTGTAGTATACAAAATGAGAATACAAACTGGACTTGGAAAAAAAGTCTCTCAGGAGGTTACTATGGCTGGTGTCTGGGTGCTCACTCCAGACAGATTCCTGCAACAAGTATGCTTACTTCTAGCTTGATGATTATTAGGTCTACAATGTGCACCACAATGCTTTTCACAAAGAAGACTCTTAAATGAATACAGATATAGGTTGAGAGACTGGCAGCAGATCAAATGATAAAGGATATGAAAAAATTAATGAACATGAAGAGAATAGGCAGACAAGAAACATAGGAATTAAATGTAGGGACTTACTAATTGTTAGAGGGTTGATAGATTGATAGAAATAAAGCATTTCAGATACAACTCACAATTGGAAAAACAAAGCAGGGCTATAGAACCACAAAAGAATACTTCCTACTGGTTCACCGCGCACTGAGCTGTTCTATTGCTCTCCACTTCACGCCTTCCACACAGGTCCAGCACAAAGGCTGCCCCATTCTTTCTGCAAAATGAGAAGCACATTCCTAGTTCATAGACTGTACATCTTGGACACATGTTGCCTAAATAGTCATATGACTCATTCTATCAATTCTTCTGATGTTTGGTGAATAGGTGCCTTATTTAGAACTAAAACACTATTCTAAATCTTTGGCAATCTTTTGATTAATTTTCCTCCACAAAACTGATCAAAATTACACACACAATGTTATTTGTTTGCTTTCTTTCATTAGGAATATAATTTACTTAAAAAGTAATGATATATTTATTTTTTATTTAATTCATTGCTATGCTCAGCCTAGAATTTGGCAGGTATTCAACAAATATTGGTTTAATTATTGATAAGTGAATGAAGGAATGAAACAGGCAACTTATATTGTTATGAGGAAAAGACTTCTAAGAAAACTAGGATAAGAAATCTTCTGTGAGATTGTGACTTCCAGAAATGTAAAGGAAGTCTCAGCCAAAATACCCACACCACGTGGCTGCTTAAAAAGTCCCGAGAAAGGACTATACCAAGGACATGCTACCATGGAAGGAAATCCCATAGGACAACACATTTGACAGAGACCATGGGCAAATAAGGAATGGTGACAGTCCAGCATTAGTCTTCCTCAGGGACGAGGTCCTAGTGGGTGATCCAGCACCAAGTGGTCAGCCCTGAAATCATGTACAGATAAGTTCTACTAATCAAACACAGCAGACATTACTTACATATTTATGTATGTGTATATATGTAAATTAACAATAAAAAAGCCATTGTGAATTTGAAAGTGAGTGATGGTGGGATGTGAGAAGAGCTAGAGAGAGGAGGAAGGAGAGAAATGACATAAATATGTTTTAATTTAAAAAATGTAGGGAGCAAAATGTACCAAGAAACCACCAGCTAACTAAACCTGAAAGCCCTTTGTCATGATCCATTCGTCTCCAAGGCTAACTACGCAGTCATGTACTTACAAAACAGTGAAAAAAATGCTCTTTTTTTCTCTCCATCTTTATTAAATTGGGTATTTCTTATTTACATTTCAAATGTTATTCTCTTTCCCGGTTTCCATGCCAACATCCCCCTAACCCTTCCCCCTCCTGTTCTATATGGGTGTTCCCCTCCTAATCCTCCTCCCCATTACCACCCTCCCCCCAAGAATCTCCTTCACTGAGGGTCCAGCCTTGGCAGAGCCAAGGGCTTCCTCTTCCACTGGTGCCCTTACTAGGCTATCTATTGTTACGAATGCAGTTGGAGTCCAGGGTCAGTCCATGTATAGTCTTTAGGTAGTGGCTTAGTCCCTGGAAGCTCTGGTTGGCTGGCATTGTTGTTCATATGGGGTCTCAAGCCCCTTCAGATCTTTCAGTCCTTTCTCTGATTCCTTCAACGGGGCTACCAACTCAGTTCAGAGGTTTGCTGCTGGCATTCACCTATGTATTTGCTGTATTCTGGCTGTGTCTCTCAGGAGAGATCTATCTACATCCAGTTCCTGTTAGCCTGCACCTCTTTGCTTCATCCATTTTATCTAATTGGGTGGCTGTATATGTATGGGCCACATGTGGGGCAGGCTCTGAATGGGTGTTCCTTCAGTCTCTGTTCTAAGCTTTGCCTCCCAATCCCCTCCAAAGGGTATTCTTGTTCCCCTTTTAAAGGAGTGAAACATCCGCATTTTGGTCATCCTTCTTGAATTTCACGTGTTTGGTGCATCTAGGGTAATTCGAGCATTTGGGCTAATAGCCACTTATCAATGAGTGCATACCATGTGTGTTTTTCTGTGACTGGGTTACCTCACTCAGGATGATATTTTCCAGTTCCATCCATTTGCCTATGAATTTCATAAAGTCATTGTTTTTGATAGCTGAGTAGTATTCCATTGTGTAGATGTACCACATTTTCTGTATCCATTCCTCTGTTGAAGGGCATCTGGGTTGTTTCCAGCTTCTGGCTATTATAAATAAGGCTGCTATAAACATAGTGGAGCATGTGTCTTTGTTATATGTTGGAGCATCTTTTGGGTATATGCCCAAGAGAGGTGTAGCTGGGTTCGAATGCTCTTCTTAAGACAGGGTTATACATATGCAGTAATTGCTAACACTAGCTAAAATGCTGGTTGGAGCCAATGGGAGTAGGTATTTATGGTAGAAATTATCACAATATAATTTTAAAATGTTTGGATGACTTGAGTTTCTTTAAAAATTATACACACACACACACACACACACACACACACACACACACCCCACACACACACTCTCACATTCACACACTGACAGGTGGTATTAACACAGTAGTAGTAATAGCAGCAAATTGTCAAATTCAACCTTTTTTAAAACGTTGGGAATTAAAGGGTTGAAAAAATCCAAAGAATGTTTATTACATTAAGTGTGTGCATTTCAAAACAACACAGGTACAAACCAACAGAGGGAAAAGGAAGTGCCTAAATCCCAAGGATGTGGTAAGGCACTTCTCCATCTCTTTCTTAGTTCCTGAGTAACCTGAATATCAAACATATTACTGGGGCAGCTGAGTAAACCTGTAGGCTAGCAGCAGTTACACCAGTAACTAGGGCACTTTTCAGAGCAACAGTATCTTTCCCCTGATATTTAAATATTACTCCCCAGGTTCCAGCCAAGAACTGCCAAAAGAAAAGAAAAAGAAAAAATAGATTTTAAGCACTGAAAAGAAAACATGTTAAACAAGAATTTACTTCTAGCATGCAATTTATCACAGATAAAGAAATTAAGATCTTTAAACACAAACCTATACCCATACCAAACCTTCAAAGACTATTTCAATATTCTGCCAAAATTAATAAAAAGAATATTTGAGACTGAAGAGATGAAATTTTAATCCATCTAGAACAATAAAGAATACTAAAAAAGTCACTAGTATAAAGGTTTATATGAATGTATCTTTATATAATATATTATGTTATTAACATAACATATATAGTATGTACTATTCATATAATATAGTTATATATACATACATGCCCCATATATTCATACACACAATATACACACATGCACATATATAAAACACATTTTTTTGCATTTTTCAACCTATCTGTTTTAAAAGACTAGGGCAAAATTTAAAATTGTTTGACTAGATTTATATGTAGAAACATAATTTGAACAACATTAGAATAAACTAGACAGAGACTGAATGAAATTATACAAAATACAAAGTTTTGGAATTTTAGTTAGGTAGTGTTAACCTACGTTCTTTAAGGGTATGATGTTAATTAGAATCACAAGAGCAAGCAACAGGAAAATAACTAAAACATAGCAACAAAAACAGTGATCCAGGGACTGGGAGCTAGCTCAGTCAGGAAGGAGCTTGGCTGTACAAGCATAAGAACCTCAATTTGGATTGCCAGCACCCACCTTAGAAACTAGATGTGACAGAGCTGGCTTGCAGTCTCAGAGGTGATAAGGCAGAGACAGCAAGACTTGGCTTGCCAGTCTAGCCGATCTGAGTTTCGGGTTCAGTCAGAGACCCTGTGTCAGAAAATTGGAGGTTTGGAGGTAAGGTGACTGAGGAAGAACATTGGCACTCACCAACTATAAACATACACTTGTATACACACACACACACACACACACACACACACACACACACACACACACACACACAAAACTAAGGAAACTACCAAGTGCAATAATCTTTAACCAACTCAACACTAACTGTGACTGCTGATCATTTGGGTGAACAAGGAAATGCCTTTGACTCTGTTTTCCTTGAGAACAAATACGTTTTTGTTGCGTATGGTATGACGTAGAAGACAGGAAGGACTGAAAATAACAATGATCTTTGATGCCTTATGTTTTTGCATGCAGTTGAAGACTTCTTTAGAGAACTGTAAAAACTATTTCTCAAAAAGATAATAATCGACAGTCCAAAAATAACCTATGTTATTCGCTATTCCAGGTGTTTTCATGACAGAAATCACTTAAGTCTGCAGACCTACTGGAAGAATAGAACTAATGAACTCCAGAATGCATAGCTATGTTTGATTGGGGAACATCAATGCTTTTCTATGTACATATTACAAGCATATGTGTGTGCATATGAGGAAGCATGCATGTTCACGTGGAGTCCCAGGCTGATGTTAGGATTTCTTTCCTTGATTGTTTCTACATATTCATTTACTTAAGTACTTATTTCAGTCAGGTTCTTTCACTGAATCCCATACATGGCTTTTGTTAGTCTATAGTGTCAAGCCAGCCTCTAAAACCTCTGCTTCTGCTCATCCCAACTTCTGTTACAGTTGCAAATGAACACACCTGGCTTTTACAACCCAATTAAAGTTCTTGTGCTGTACAGCAAACACTTTACTCACTAACTCCCATGTTTGTTTTGTTTTGCTTTTTAGTGATAGTATCTCACCATTTAAACCCCATGCACATGCACGATTATGTAATGCAGGTGTGTTAGATTTACATTAAAAAACAATATAGTAGGGGCTGGGGATTTAGCTCAGTGGTAGAGCGCTTACCTAGGAAGCGCAAGGCCCTGGGTTCGGTCCCCAGCTCCGAAAAAAAGAACCAAAAAAAAAAAACAAAAAAAACAAAAAACAATATAGTATCACCACAAATATTTTATAATATTATCTTTTATTATAGTATCTAAATTTATCTTTAAAAAGTAATCAAATATATTATAAAGGACTTCTGGGTGTAGTGGCACACAACTTTAATCCTAGCATTTGGAAAGCCAAGGAAGGTGGAACTCTTGAGTTTGTGGCTAGTCTGGTCTACACAGTGAGTTCTAGGTCAGTTAGAGCTAGAGTAACACCTGTCACAAACTAACTAACTAACTAACTAACTAACTAACTAACTACACACACACACACACACACACACACACACACACACAGACACACACACAGGCATAAATTTGGAATGACAAAGAATACCTATCTGTTTCTCTAAGCATCAGAATATACGAAAGATTTACTTTCTTTTCCTCTATCCAAAAGTTAAGCCAGGTTGGCATTTAATGAAATAATCAGCTTTAGAAATAGTGATTTTGGGGGTTAGGGATTTAGCTCAGTGGTAGAGCACTTGCCTAGCAAGTGCAAGGCCCTGGGTTCGGTCCCCAGCTCCGAAAAAAAGAAAAAAGAAAAAAAAAAAAGAAATAGTGATTTTGATTTATTCCCTTCCAATTTCTATCCCTTTGACCTCCTTTCGCTGTCTGATTGCTCTGGCTAGGACTTCGAGAAATATACTGAATAAGTAGGGAGAGAGTGGGCAGCCTTGTCTAGTCCCTGATTTTAGTGGGATTGCTTCAAGATTCTCTCCATTTAGTTTGATGTTGTTTACTAATTTGCTGTATATTGCATTTACTATGTTTAGGTATAGGCCTTGAATTCCTGATTTTTATAAAACTTTTAACATGAAGGGGTGTTGAATTTTGTCAAATGCTTTCTCAGCATCTAATGAAATGATCATGTGGTTTTGTTCTTTCAGTGCCTGGAATGAAGCCTACTTGATCATGGTGGGCGATCGTTTTGATGGATTTAGTTTGCAAGAATGTTACTGAGTATTAATTAGTTAATACTCAATTAATTAATAATTGATTAATTGGGGGCAGTAAGGGGATGCATGGGGGGAATACCTGTATGGGGGATGAAGATGGCATGGGATGGAGGGTTATGGACAGAAAACCAGGAAAGGGAATAACATTTGAAATGTAAGTAAAAAAATAAATCTAATAAAAAATAAAAAAAAAAGAAATAGTGATTTTAAGGTTTTCATGGATTCTTTGCTTTTACCTATTGCAATTACTCTTGAAAATTCCACATTTAGGCTTTCTTTAAACATTGAAAAGATATCATATTGTATATATATTTTCTTTCATTTTTTACTATGACAGTAGATAAATACCCTCAAATGCCAGTTAGAAATCACAACAAAACAAGAAACAGCTGGTAGTGATGGAGGACTAGAGATGGAAAGACAAATCCAGAAAGCAAATATCAACATGGTATATCTAATTCGTACCCAAACACCAATTATTAACAGGTTTTTTTTTTTTTTTTTTTTTTTTTGGTTCTTTTTTTCGGAGCTGGGGACTGAACCCAGGACCTTGTGCTTCCTAGGCAAGCGCAATAGGTTTTATCATAAGAATGAGACTGGCAGACAGGAAAATAGACCTGACCCAATTAAACACCATCCATAATATATATGTGCATATATGTATATAGTATAAGAATATCAAATGTAAAAGTATACAAAACATTACTTACATTAAACTGAAAATATGAGCTTACATAGCTTTCTTAGTATCAGACAAAATGTCCTTTAGAGTTTAACAGAGATACAGAGGGTCAGGCCATGTCAGCCTTAATTCCACTAGGAGAGGTGCTGTCGGGAGCATCAAGAATTTAAGGGCAGCCGCTACATAGTAAGTTCAAGTTCTAACTTGGTTATAGGAACTCTAAAGCAAAATAATACTCACACCAAGAACAAAAACAAGGAATATAGGTTTGCAATACACTAATACACACACACACACACACACACACACACACACACACACACACAGACCCCGAATTATTGGAGATCCACCTGCTTCTGCCTCCTTAGTGTGGCAATTAAATACAAGTCACACCACACCCAGATACTGATCTACTTTTCATTCAAAGACAGAAAAGCCATCCAGAGGTCTGGATAAGTTGCATTTGTATTGCAAGAATTTATAACTAAGAGAAAGATATTTTTAAAAGTAAACATGTCAGGAAGATAAAGCTATTAGGCACAAATAAGACTAATAAAAAAAGTCCTAGAAATCACAGAATGAAGAGAAAAGACAAAATAACAATGATTGGAGACTTAGCTAACCCCCTTTCAATAATGATTGAAAGACTAAGCAGAAAACCAAAGAAAAGCAGAAGCAACATAATAAACCAACTATCCATAGTACATATATAGAACGCCCTGTCCAACAAGAGCGTAAGACCATTTGTCATAATTAACTTCACTTGCCAACACACTTGGCCAAGAGGGGACCTCAGGTACATCCATCAGACTGGCCTGTGGGTATGACCGTAGGACATTTTATGATTGATGTAGAAAGTGTCCAGTCTACTGTGTCAGTATCATCCCTAGGCAGATGGGCCAGCACTGTATAAGAAAAGTAGCTGAGCCAGGCAGGGAAAAGGAGCAGAGGGAAGCCAGCTAATAAGGAATTCTTTCATTGTCTCTTCTTCAGCTCACGCCTTGGCTGCCCTGCAAGATGGACTATAAATGTAAGACGGAATTGCTTTTGGTCCTAATGCTCATCACAGCAACAGATACCTACTAAAATACAATTCTTCTCAAGCAAATGTGGACATTCACACATGAGAAGATTTAACAACATTCATAAATTACCACTAGGTCAAAAAAGTATCTTAAAGGAAACAGGAACATTTCACTTAAAAAAAAAGAATTTAATACACTCCAAATCAGACCTTAGGAAAGAGTTACAAAAAAATGAAATTCAAATTTAAGTAATCGGGAAATGATCCAAAGTTGGTAATATAGAAACTCTTTAGCTAGACTGATTATCAACACATTACTAAAATCAAGAATAACTTGAGGGCCTAGAGAGATGGCCGAGAGGCTAGGGGGTTCTTGCAGATGCCCCAGGTTCAGTCCTAGTACTTACAAACTTACAAAACAGCTCACCATCATCTGTAATTCCAATTTCAGGATCTCTGCTGGCACCAGGCACACATGTAGTGCACATACTAACACTCGGGCAAAACAGTCCACTCAAAATAAAATAAATAAACCTAAAATAAAAATTCAAAAGCAGAGTATCTTGAGTATAATCAATAGTAATGAAAACATAAATTGTAAGGAGGAATCAATTAATTATATAACACATGAAACAGAGGCATTATCTATTACACTTCCTTGCTATTTTTAAATGTTCTATACTATATCAATAAATGATTACATCTTAATTTTACAAAAGGAAGACTACTGTTTTATTTAATATTATAAAGATAGAGTCTTACTACATAGCCCAGAATAGCTTTAAACTCAAAATGTGTTTTTGTTTTTGTTTTCTAAAATCACTGAGTGCTAGGATTATGGGCCTGTGCCACTACATTGAACTGATGCAATACTTCTAAAATTTATATAATTTCATTTAAAATACTAAATAGTAAAGACTAACACATTCTACCCAATTCATCTCTATTTTCCCTGTCCCAAGAGTCAACTGCTTTTATCGGTTTTGTTTTTTAATCTAGCAGTAATTTTACAATTGTTCTTGATATTTTCTTTCCTCATTCATCAGCTTAGTCAGCAACGGCTGTTTCAAAATTATGGATCAATATATTTCCTGTGTGAATAGTTTACATTTCTTAAATACTGTTATAATTTGGGGTTAAATGGGTGGCTATTGTTTGGGTAATGATGGCTTATAAACAGCGAAGACCAAGGAATGACCTAGAACAGTGACTCTCTCTTTCTGGAGTTAATTAGGTATCACACTTTACATATTCCCAGTTTATGTATATTTTAAGTTGTATGTATTTTTCAGCATCAAAATATATATAAATATATTGTTCTTGATGTTAAAACAGTCCCCTCTGGCTCCCGAAGAACTCTTCTCTGAAATGGCTTGCTTGTAGGATATAATATTAAACTTATTTCTTTGGCTTATTAAATACAGAAATATTTTTGCCCTTTCCTGAATGTAGTATATTGTACAATTTATATATATTTTTCTTTTTTGATTAACTTGACTTTTTCTATGAATGTTGTACAGTTTATTAAGTAAACACTACATGGAAAACAAAACAAAAACTAAAACTAGTTTTGAATGTGGGAGCCAGTCTTCTCTATATTCTATTACATATCCATTATCCATTACATAACCCAGTGTAATTATCACTTGAAGGACGTGACTCACGACAGCAAGAACTGTAGAAGGCCAGTGCCATTGCTTCTCAGATCCCTCCTGTGTGGTCTGTACTCCCAGGATGTGACATTCTGGGCTTCTCTTGATGCACTTTTAAGGTGTCATACCCACTGAGCCTCCTCAAGCCGCGGGCTCTATTCTCCTTCCTAGTTCTGAGGATTTACTGTCAGATTAGCTCTTTACTGACATTTCATTGTTTTTCTCGCCCCTCATGTGAATGTCTTTTTTTTTTTTTTTTTTTTTTTGAGTCTCATGTTCATTGTGATAAACCTTAGTAAAGACTCACAGGTTGTTTTGAATTTTTTATTTTAATTCTTTGCTCATTCAATTTCCTTGGGAGGGTTCTACAATTACTTTTAGGGTACTTTATTTTCTATTTTGATATTTTTTATATTTAAAAATTAAAGTACCATGCCCTTTTACATTGAAAATTCTTAAGTAGCATGTTATCTTATTTAATGTCCACAATATTTTGTAGAATTACTTTGAGAATACTATGTTTGGTTGGGAGCCTACCCTTTAATGGCTGAGCCATCTCTCCTGCCCATTAACTATAGACTATTTTCCTCTAGTCTTGTTTACTTATTTTCTGTTTATTTTGCATTTAATTTTTTGCCTACTTTCACTGTCATTTTCCTCATGATTCCATTGAATACTTGTTTGTCTGTTTGTTTGTTTGTTTGTTTGTCTCTGCTGAAAGCTTTCCTTAAATTATCGGACAACTCTAGAGTTGACTATTGAAATCTCATTCATAGAGAATGAAGTACCAAAAGGAACTCAGTGGGTATGCCACTGCTTTCTATCACTAAGAACTAACCTGGCTAACTTGGTATAAAAATGAAGGGCTTAGGAATAATTCAACCAAGGATATGAACCTTGGTTGAACCAAACATCTGTACCTTGACTAATAGAAAGCACTATGAGAGAAAGTGGAGCAATGTATAAAATCATGGACTAAGGAGGCATCCTGTGAAAATGTCTATAGAACTAATGTGATACACAATTCAATACATCATTGTAAACAGTCTAGAAAAGGCAGTCCTAAACACTGTATAGTGTCGAGAAAATACCAAAAGCAATAAAGAAACATTGAGCTAAAATACCAAAAATGGAAGCATGACATTCCTTGATTTCAGAATATAAAGTCATTATAATAAAAAGTTACAAAATTCAAAAAATGACTAATAAGATAGGAAATAGAAAAAGTACACTCAAGCATTATGTGGTCAGTTGATTTTCCACAAAGGTGTCGAATATGTATAGTAGAGGAAAATGTAGTTGTAATAAATGGTTTTGGATGGTTATACTGAGAACATTAAAACTGTATACCATATTTTAAAATTATCTTTACTATGTATAAAAATGAACTACAATTGGATAAGAGTCCTAAACATAGGGCCGGAAATAATAGTGCTACACAGTCTACAGCATTGTTTTAGAAAATTATTTCTCAGGACTTCAAAACCACAAGGAACAAAAGAATAACAGCCAGAAGGGACTGTATGAACTACAAGACTGTGACAAAAGAAACAAACGACCTATTGACCAGGAGGAATCGTTCTCCCATCATACAGGTGAACAAGAAGCTAGTCTCCAAAATATATGTTACTAATATAACTCAAGAATAAAAGTAAATACAGGGTCTAAATTTGCATTTCTCAAAAGTCAAGATAGGAATGGCAAACACATAATTAAAAATAATAAAAGTCTTTTTATTATTGAGAAAATACAAACAAACCCAAAAGGGGATATCATCCTTTGTCCATCAAGGTGATTATTAAGAGTTATTTTGCCTACTTCAAAATTCCCTAATTCCTTCTTTTAGATTCTAGGTAGGGCAGAATTATTCCTACAAAATAGGTTGGCAATAGAAAAGAAGTTTATGAAGTTGATCTATCAAGTTGAGACTCAAGATACATCCAACATTCATGACATTACATCGATGGAGTAGTCTTACACATACAGGCTCCATAGACTTTCACTAAGAGATAGGAAATTCCATGTAGCACCGACTCGTGGTTGAATAAAGCTTTTACATTTTTCCTATATGCTTGTTAGTATTGTCAATTTGGCATAAACTGAAGTTATCTGTGAAGAGGGAAAATTAAGCGAGGGGTCATATCTCTAAGACTGCCTGTAGGCAAGTCTGTGGGCATACTTGTTTCTGTTAATTGTTTACGTGAGAGGCTCAGCTTGGCAGAGTGTTGCCTGGGGGAAGTGTTATTAGGTTGTACAGGAAAGAAGGCTAAGGAAGCCAAGGGAGCAAACCAGTAAAAAACTTACCCCAAGGGCTTTGCCTCTCTTAGTGCTTGTATACCTGCCCTGACTTCCTTTAGTGACCACCTATGATGAGGCTCTGTAAGTCAAATAAACCCTTTCCTTCCCCAGCTTGCTGTTTGACCAGTTGTTTAATCAAAGCAACAGAAGCCAAATTAGGACAGTCCCTTTTCACAGTTGTTGAAGTATGGCAATCAAAGTAATAAAACTGCTCCATAAAGTTTATTTTTAAAATAACAATCACAAGAGAAGTTGGCAAAAATTTGGAGAAAATGGAATAAACATATACTGTTGGTGGGAATGTTGTAAGGTATATTCCGTAAAATAATAAGGAAAATAATTATGAAAGATGCTTAAAAACAACTTAAAGACAGAATGTCACCTAGCAGCCTTGCTAAGCTCAGAGAGCAGGGAAGGAGCTGAAGCAGTTAAGTTGAAGAAGGCTTGGTACCCTCATGTACATTTCAGCACTATGTACACAGAGGGAAGAATTTAAACCAATGAATGACTGACACAAAAATGTGCTAAACATATAGAGTGGGATATTACATAGAATGTTCATATAATGGAAACATTTTAACATGTATGACAACATAAATGGATCCTGAAAGACATGACAAGAAGTAAGAAATAAAAAAGTTTGATCTCACTCATGCAGAATCTCATGAAAATAGTGGAAAGGTGGTCATGCGAGGCCAAGTGGAAGCTCAGGAATATGAGGAACAAGAAAAATGATGGTGACTACAAAGTTCAAAGTTCTACTTAGACTGGAAGTTTACATTTCAGTGCTGCATTGTACTGCATAGTGACCATCGTTAATACTGTTTTCCAAATACATTTAAAATGCCAAGCAAATTTAAATATTTTCACTGTAAAAATGTCAGTGAGCTGAAAGATATGCTAACTGGCTAGATTTAATCATTTTTATTAATGTATACACAAATCAAAACAAGGTATACTACATAAATATACAAAATTATTTGTCAACAAAAAACTGAACCAAAAATTATTCTATAATTAAATTAAATTATACTTTCAAACGTGTCTTTTTTAAAACGCATTATCTTTAATAAAGTGCAAATTATTTAAGACATTTCCATGGGCTTTCACAATATGTTAAACATGTTTTTACATCCCACTTACATGAAAATGCATTAGGATTAAAGTACTTTGGAAAGGAAAGCACTTTAAAATTCAAATTCTAAATAACACTGATTCAGATAACTATAGCACAAGGAAAGATTATGAGAAATCATGAAATCAACTTTTATATTTTGCAGAGTTTAAATAGCATGAGTATTTCCCACAGAAGACAAAAAAAATTTATCAACAATTATTTTCATGTGGAACTAAAAAAGTCTAAGTATAAACTCACCCCAAGTGGTCAAATATTTAAAGCTATTACATAAGCCTAATGCCTGAAAATGAATTCTTTTATATACCTTTGAATAGATCAATCTACATAATTAATCACACCATATTTATAAATGGCATTTAGTGTTTTCAATTTAACTTGATCAAAATGTGGGTTGGGTATTTAGCTCAGTGATGGAGAGTTTGCCTAGCAAGCACAAGGCCCTGGGTTCAGCCCTCAGCTCCGGAAAAGCAAAAAACAAACAAACAAAAACAAAAAAATTTTTCAACATCATCAAAATGCATGTTTTCTAAAATTTAAAATAAACAGTCATTACCATTATACATAGGGAAACATAATGTCTAGAGGATAACATTTAAATCACAGGTCTCATATGATGTGGTTAAAAAAATTCTAAATAAAGGGAAAAAAATGGCTTCCAGCCTAGTATCAGCTTTTTGAATCTGGGCAAATTCTTTTAATTTCGCTATGCTGTCTTTTTTTGATTTATTATATATAAGTACACTGTAGCTGTCTTCAGACACCAGAAGAGGGCATCAGATCTCACTACAGATGGTCGTGAGCCACTGTGTGGTTGCTGGGTTTGAACTCAGGACCTCTGGAAGAGCAGTAAGTGCTCTTAACCACTATGTACAGCATTGCTACATGGTGAGAGCTACACTACTGAGACCCATCCTTGGCTATTAAAGGATTCAAAAGCTATTTACTTCAAGGAAATTTTTTACAAAGAGGATATTTTCAAACTGATAATTTAGGTAGCATTTGCAGCATTGAAATTCAGTCATTAACAGATATCAGCTGTGTTTTCTCACAGGCTGAGAGTGAATAGGGAAGGCAGGGAAAGAGAGGGGCTGAGGTGCAGTGGCATACAAATACATACATCATTCATTACACCCAAGGACACAGGCCGAAAGAGGCAAAGTGACAAGGATGCTGTCTGAGAAGGAAATCCACAAAAGTAACAGAAAAGGGCCTTTATGCAGGAAGAGTGTGAAGAGCAGCAGAGTGGTCTAACTCGACAACAAAACAGGTGTGATCAGCGTTAAAACAAATTCTGAAACTTAAATGTGATCTTATAACTGGAAAAACTGAGGAATTGAAAAGTAACAGGTAGGTCATAATTATTGGAATTTAACATTAAATGGAAGACATATCTCAAAATATGAAGGAGTTGAAAATCTTCAGAGAAAACAAACTTTGAAATTGCACCAAAAGGGAAAAAATTTTGCTAAGAAGAAATATCTGTAAGAAAGAAAATATACCAAGAAGGAAGGAATAACAAAAGCAAAGTTTCTCCATCTGAAGAAGAATTAAATATGTGAATGAAAGGGCTCACTGGATTCCATGTAGATTAGTTAAAATAAGGCAGAAAATGAGATACCTTTTAGTGAAATGTCTATAATGAAATATAATGAGAAAACATTATGAGTTTCCAGAAAGAACAAGTTACATAGAAAATAAATGTAAAATCACATCTTACTTTATACTCTAATAATGTGAAGTTGAAAGTTATTGGAATACTGAGAGAAAAACAAAAACACCAAGTATAGGCCACCAAACTATTCTTTGTCTGAAGTTGATTAAAAGGTAATTCTGAACATGGAAAAACTGAGATAACAGATCACTCCTTGTGGTAGCTTGGATGAAAATGGACCACTAGGTTCTTAGGGAGTGGCACGATTAGGTATGTCCTTGTTGAAGTGGCTTTGTTGGAGGAAGTGTGCTGTATTTCTGCTGCCTGCTGATCCACATGGAGAACTCTCAGCTCCCTTTACAGCACCATGTGCGAAAAGGCAGCACCTTTTCTGCCTGCATGCCACCATGCTTCCTGTCATAAAGATAATGGACCAAACCTCTGAAACTGTAACCTAGCCTCAAATAAATATTTTTCTTTATATGAGTTGCCATGGTCATGGTGTCTCTTCATAGCAACAGACATCCTAAAACAGAAGTTGGTACCAGGACTGGGGTAGTGCTACGATAGGCCAGCCTATATGTGTAGGAGGAATGTGGACTCTGGGACATTGGTTTAGGAAAGCAGTGGAGTCCTTTTAAGTGGAGCTTAATGGATAATATAAGAACATGAAATACAGTGGTGCTGAGGGTGATTAGTATGTGCTCTCCAGACTGTGCCTGTGAGATTTTGTTTAAGAATGTGGCTGACATTTGCTTTTGCCTAAAAAGTATGCCTGAAGCTAAATCAAAGAGTTTAGGATTAGTTGCATTAGCAGAGGAAATTTCAAAACAGCATAGTATCAACTCTGTTGAGTGTTTATTAGTGATCACACTTATTCACATCTATAATGAAATGGTGCAGGCTAAGCAAGAAAAATACAAATAGAATGGATTAAGAAGAAAGGGGGCTCCATGCAGTGGAATGGAGCTAAGTCCTGGGTACAAGATTAACAGATTAGGGGGCTCAGCGGTTAAGAGCACTATCTGCTCTTCCAGAGGTCCTGAGTTCAAATCCCAGCAAACACATGGTGGCTCACAACCATCTGGAATGGTATCCAATGCCCTCTTGTGGTGTGTCTGAAGACAATAGCAGTGTACTCATATATAATAAATAAATAAATCTTTTAAAATAAGATTAACAGATTAAAGAAAACCCTGATGCTAAATGGACTAAGGGGAGTGGTATAACCTCAGGGCAATATCCCACTCAGTTAAGCTTCCAATTTTGGAAAAGGAATTTAAGAACAGCTTAGATCTTGGCCTGTGGTCGTATAACGTAAATTCCAGCACTCAAAAAACAGAGGCAGGTGGATCTGAGTTCAAGGCCAGCCTGATCAATAAAGCAAGTTCCAGGACAGTCAAGCTTAGGCAGGGAAAGAAACCATTAAAAGAGAAAGCCATGGCTTGGACCTCACAGCTCTCGGCCCACAGCTCCTTGCCCCAAACCCCATGGGAGAGAGTGGATTGCCCAGAAGTAGGGGCACTCCTGAGACTCCAGGGCAGGAGAGACTGCCACTTCTGCCCACCTTTGCCCACATCCTTGGTCCAAGAGGAAACTGTATAGTGCCTCTGGGTGCAGGAAGATTGTAGTAGTCAAACTGCAGGAGCCCTGCGGTCCAAACTACACCCAGATCTGAAAGGACCCAGTCAAACAGCTCCCTGCACCCAAATCCCATGGGAGGGAGAGCTAGACATTCAGAGGGGCAGACATGCCTGGGAAACCAGAGGAAACTACTCTCTGCCCATACTTCTGACTCTAGAGGAAAACACCTAGCGCCATCTGGGCCACCTGCACACAGGGACCTAAGATAAATAGGGGCAGGCCCTTCTGCTGCCCACCCACAGGGAAAGCTGAAAGCCAGGGGACAGGACCCACTACACTTCTGCTCAGAACACTCTGTTCCCATAACTGGCTGAAAGAAAACAGGAAAACAGGTCTACAGCACTATTGACACACAGGCCTTTAGGAAGGTCAAGCAACTGTCAGAAATAGCAAAACAAGGTAACACCAGAGAAAACCTGATGGCAAGAGGCAAGCACAGGAACCCAAGCAACAGAAACCAAGACTACATGGCATCATTGGAACCCAATTCTCCCACCAAAGCAAACACTGAATATCTAAACATACCAGAAAAGCAAGATCTAGATTTAAAATCACATTTGATCATGATGATGGAGGACTTTAAGAAAGACATAAAGAACTCCCTTAGAGAAATGCAGGAAAACACAAGGAAACAAGTAGAAGCCCTTAGAGAGGAAACACAAAATTCCCTGAAAGAATTACAGGAAAATACAATCAAAAAGGTGAAGGAATTAAAAATGGAAATAGAAACAATGAAGAAATAACACAGGGAAACAACCCTGGATATAGAAAACCAAAGGAAGATACAAGGAGTCGTAGATACCAGCATGATCAACAGAATACAAGAGATAGAAAAGAGAATCTCAGGAGCAGAAGATTCCATAGAAATCATCGACACAACTGTTAATGGAAAATGGAAAAAGCTACTGGCCCAAAACATACAGGAAATCCAGGACATAATGAGAAGATCAAACCTAAGGATAATAGATATAGAAGAGAGTGAAGACTCCCAGCTCAAAGGACCAGTAAATATCTTCAACAAAATCATAGAAGAAAACTTCCCTAACCTAAAGAAAGAGATGCCCATAAACATACAAGAAGCCTACAGAACTCCAAATAGATTGGACCAGAAAAGAAACTCCTCCCATCATATAATAGTCAAAACACCAAATGCACAACACAAAGAAAGAATATTAAAAGCAGTAAGGGAAAAAGGTCAAGTAGCATATAAAGGCACACCCATCAGAATCACACCAGACTTCTCACCAGACCCCAAGAGAACACAAATGCCAGCTCAGGTTACTGTATTCAGCAAAACTCTCAATTAGCATAGATGGAGAAACCAAGATATTCATAACAAAAGCAAATTTACACAATATTTTTCTACAAATCCAGTGCAACACAGGATAATAAATGGAAAAGCCAAACATAACGAGGCAAGCTACACCCTAATCTCGCCTCCAAATACGAAGATAACAGGAAGCAACAATCACTATTGCTTAATATCTCTCAACTTCAATGGACTCAATTGACCTCCCCCAAAAAGACACAGATTAACAAACTGGATACATAATGAAGACCCTGCATTTTGCTGCCTACAGAAAACACATCTAAGAGACAAAGACAGACACTACCTCAGAGTAAAAGGCTGGAAAACAACTTTCCGAGCAAATGGTCTGAAGAAGCAAGCTGGAGTAGCCATTCTAATATCAAATAAAATCAATTTTCAACTAAAAGTCATCAAAAAAGATAAGGAAGGACACTTCATATTCATCAAAGGAAAAATCCACCAAGATGAACTCTCAATCCTAAATATCTATGCTTCAAATACAAGGGCACCTACATACATAAAAGAAACCTTACTAAAGCTCAAAGCACACATTGCACCTCGCACAGTAATAGTAGGAGAATTCAACACCCCACTCTCATCAATGGAAAGATCATGGAAACAGAAATTAAACAGAGACAGAGACAGACTAACAGACGTTATGAATCAAATGGACTTAACAGATATTTATAGAACATTATATCCCAAAGCAAAAGGATATACCTCACAACCTCATGAGACTTTCTCCAAAACTGACCACATAATCGGGCACAAAACAGGCCTCAACAGATAAAGAAAGATAGAAATAATCCCATGTGCCCTATCGGACAACCACGGGCTAACGTTGGTCTTCAATAACAATAAGGGAAGAATGCCCACATATACGTGGAAATTGAACAATGCTTTACTCAATGATAAACTGGTCAAGGAAGAAATAAATAAAGAAATTAAAGACTTCATAGAATTTAATGAAAATGAATGTACAACAAACCCAAACTTATGGGATACAATAAAAGCTGTGCTAAGAGGAAAACTCATAGCTCTCGGTGCCTGCAAAAGAAACAGGAGAGAGCATTTATCAGCAGCTTGATAGCACACCTAAAAGCTCTAGAACAAAAAGAAGCAATACACCCAGGAGGAGTAGAAGGCAGGAAATAATCAAACTCAGAGCTCAAATCAACCAAGGACAAACAAAAAGGACCATAGAAAGAATCAACAGAACCAAAAGCTGGTTCTTAGAGAAAATCAACAAATTAGATAAACCGATAGTCAGACTAACCAGAGGACCCTGAGAGTGTGTCCAAATTAACAAAATCAGAAATGAAAAGGGAGACATAACTACAGAATCAGAGGAAATTAAAAAAAAACATCAGATCCTACAACAAAAGCCTGTATTCAACAAAACTTGAAAATCTGGAGGAAATGGACAATTTCCTAGACAGATACAAGGTACCAAAGTTAAATCAGGAATAGATAAACCATTTATTTAAACAACCCCATAACTCCTAAAGAAATAGAAGCAGTCATTAAAAGTCTCCCAACCAAAAAGAGCACAGGTCCAGATGGGTTCAGTGAAGAATTCTATCAGACCTTCATAGAAGACCTAATACCAATACTATCCAAACTATTCCACAAAATTGAAACAAATGGAGCACTACTGAATTCCTTCTATGAAGCCACAATTACTCTTATACCTAAACCACACAAAGACCCAACAAAGAAAGAGAACTTCAGACCAATTTCCCTTATGAATATTGACACAAAAATACTTAATAAAATTATTTCAAACTGAATCCAAGAACACATCAAAATGATCATTCATCATGATCAAGTAGGCTTCAACCCAGGTATGCAGGGATAGTTTAATGTACGGAAAACCATCAACGTAATCCACTATATAAACAAACTGAAAGATAAAAACCACATGATCGTTTCAAAAGCATTTGACAAAATTCAACACCCCTTCATGATAAAAGTCCTGGAAAGAACAGGAATTCAAGGCCCATACCGAAACACAGTAAAAGCCATATACAGCAAACCAGTCGCTAACATTAAACTAAATGGAGAGAAACTTGAAGCAATCCCACTAAAATCAGGGACTAGACAAGGCTGCCCACTCTCTCCCTACTTATTCAATATAGTTCTTGATGTTCTAGTCAGAGTAATCAGACAACAAAAGGAGATCAAAGGGATACAGATTGGAAGGAAGAAGTCAAAATATCACTAGTTGCAGATGATATGATAGTATATTTAAGTGATCCCAAAAGTTCCACCAGAGAACTACTAAACCTGATAAACACCTTCAGCAAAGTGGCTGCATTTAAAATTAACTCAAATAAATCAGTAGCCTTCCTCTACACAAAAGAGAAACAAGCTGAGAAAGAAATTAGAGAAACAACACCCTTCACAATAGTCCCAAATAATATAAAATACTTCGGTGTGACTTTAACCAAGCAAGTGAAAGATCTGTATGATAAGAACTTCAAGCCTCTGAAGAAAGAAACTGAAGAAGATCTCAGAAAATAGAAAGATCTCCCATGCTCATGGATTGGCAGGATTAATTTAGTAAAAATGGCCATTTTACCAAAAGTGATACAGATTCAATGCAATCCCCATCAAAATTCCAATCTAATTCTTCAGAGAGTTAGACAGAACAATTTGCAAATTCATCTGTAATAACAAAAATTCCTGAATAGGTAAAACTATCCTCAACAATAAAAGGTCTTCTGGGGTAATCACTATCTCTGAACGCAAGCAGTATTACAGAGCAATAGTGATAAAAACTATATGGTATTGGTACAGAAACAAAGAGATAAACCAGTGAAATAGAATTGAAGATCCAGAAATGAACCCGCACACCTAAGGTCACTTGATTTTTAACAAAACCATCCAATGGGAAAAAGGTGGTATTTTCAGCAAACGGTGCTGGTTCAACTGGAGGTCAACATGTAGAAGAATGCAGATCGATCCATTCTTATCACCCTGTACAAAGCTTAAATCCAAGTGGATCAAGGACTTCCACATCAAAGCAGATACACTCAAACTAATAGAAGAAAAAGTGGGGAAGCATCTCGAAGACATGGGCACTGGAGAAAATATCCTGAACAAAACACCAATGGCTTATGGTCTAAGATCAAGAATCGACAAGTGGGATTTCGTAAAGCTACAAAGCTTCTTTAAGGCAAAGGACACTGTTGTTAGGACAAAACCGTAACCAACAGATTAGGAAAAGATCTTTACCAATCCTACAACTAAGAGAGGCCTTATATTGGGGTAACCCAATCACAGAAAAACATACATGGTATGCATTCATTGATAAGTGGATATTAGCCCAAATGCTCGAATTACCCAAGATGCACAGAACACATGAAACTCAAAAAGGATGACCAAAATGCGGATGCTTCACTCCTTCTTTGAAAGGGAAACAAGAATACCCTTAGGAGGGGATAGGGAAGCAAATCTTAGAACACAGACTGAAGGAACTTCTCTATTCAGAGCCTGCCCCCACATGTGGCCCATACATATACAGCCACCAAACTAGATAAGATGGATGAAGCAAAGAGGTGCAGGCTGACAGGAACCAGATGTTTATATGTCTTGACAGACACAGCCGGAATATGGCAAATACGTAGGCGAATGCCAGCAGCAAACCACTGAACTGAGAACAGGACCCCTGTTGAAGGAATCAGAGAAAGGACTAGAAGAGCTTGAAGGGGCTCGAGACCCCATATGTACAACAATGCCAAGCAACCAGAGCTTCCAGGGACTAAGCCACTACCTAAATACTATACATGGACTGACCCTGGACTCTGACCTCATAGGTAGCAATGAATATCCTAGTAAGAGCACCAGTGGAAGGGGAAGCCCTGGGTCCTGCCAAGGCTGGACCCCCAGTGAACAGGATTCTCGTGGGGAGGGGGGTAATAGGGGGGAGGATGGGAGGGGAACACCCATAAAGAAGGGGAGGGGGAGGGGTTGGGGGATGTTGGCCTGGAAACCTGGAAATGGAATAGCATTTGAAATGTAAATAAGAAATACCCAATTTAATAAAGATGGAACGAGAGAGAGAGAGAGAGAGAGAGAGAGAGAGAGAGAGAGAAAGCTACTTAAAATGTATTTGAACAAGGTGCCATGTTTCAGCCCCAGTAACAGGTATTTGTAATAAAATGACTAAGAATCTTTAAAGGAGAGACATGGTAACAGGGAAAAAGCTAATGAATCTAGAACCAAAAGAACTGAATTCTTAGTACAAGTGAGGACATTAAAGTGGGTAGGTAGAGAAAAGAAAGGCCTCATGATGTCTCATGAGAAGAATGGAATGCAGGACTTTTCATTTAGCAGGGGCAAAGGAAGCCAGAGCTAATGGGCCAGTTTTCTGCTCCCCAAGGGTTTATGGAGAAGTATGCATTAGGCAATGAATATCAGAACAAAGGGAAACCGGTTCCCACATTAACAAGGCATAAAAAGAACCAGGATACTTTTGAATACAGAGAATTCAGATCAGAAAGTAATCCCTTAGCAGTATTTTACAGTAAACACCCACTTCTAGAAAGACAGTGAAGCACCTATCACACCCATGAGGAGTCCATCTCCACAGCCAGGGGAAGGGCCAGGAGGCCTATATTTGTCAAAAACAAATGATTAAAACAAAAAAGAAAGAAAAAGCAAACAAAGGGAGGGTAGAGACACTGCAGACAATGTTCATCCATACAAATCACTTTGAACGAGAATTTGGGTATTTGAACGAGAATAATTTTCTTGGTACAGTCTAATTATGATTATAAGGTAAAATATATGGCTAAGTCACTTGAAATAATTTAAGTGACAAAAATAGCCCTAAGAAAGATATAGAAAGATTATTTTAATATATCTTCTTTGAATAGGATATAAAATAATGTAATTATTCAAGCTGTTTCTTATATTTGTTATTATAATCTCTCTAGTGCAGTATTGTCAGAACCCACATTTTCTGGTAAAAGCCTTATTGTTGAATACAAGCCACACAATTACTGTGGGTAGGGAGCATAAGCCATGAGTAGACGGCATATAAACGACAATACTTTATAGCTTCACATACTGCATCACTGCCTCGGACTTCTAGTAAATAATGTACCCGTTAAGAAAGGGGGTACACAGTAGTAACAGTTAACAGCATAAGGCTTTGTTCTAAAAGAAATAATCTCAAATTTAATAGGCAAAAAATGAGAAATAAATAAATGCACAAATATTAATATTAGTGCATGCTTAATTAACTAAAAAATTGAACACCCTAGCTTTAGGGAATTAACATACACTATGATTACAACTGAAATATCACTTTTATTCATGCATAAGATTCTAAAAGATTTTCTTAAGTATTTCATGCTGAGTCATATACCAAACATTTTTCCAACCAAAGCAGTTAGCTATTTTTATGTCACGCAAATGAAGAAAAAATATGAGTATTCCTGTTTAAGAAACATAATTTGAAACTTATGCCTATTCAACATTAAAAAAGAAGGTCATTTTTACATTTTAAAATTGCCATATGGATATAGTTCACTAAAAATTAATCTCTACTGAAAGCTTGAAGTATTTGTGTATTCATAAAAGTAACATGAAATTTATAGATCATCTATGCATATTTTATTATTGTTCCAATGTTTGAATAAAAATTTTAATTTCTAGAAAAATAAAAGCTTGAAGTACAAACAACAGAAACACTATTAATTACAAAAATTTCTCTTGCTAAATCCACTAGTAACAGTTTTGAATATTTGAATATTTTCATGTGCCAGACATTGTACTCAACAAATTATAATATTTATTTTTAGCAACTTAGCATAATTATTCTCATTCAACTTCTATATCTTATTTCATCTTAAGAGATTATATGGTCAAAATTAAACCTCAAGTTTGACTTCTAAATTCTGTACAGGAAAACTGAAGCGAAGGTCATGCACTAAAGGCATCTGCTGTGGGCTGAGTGCAGCAGTCTACAAAACAAGCAGACAAAAGCAATGCTTTCCCTACCGAAAAGCGTTTGTAACCACGGAGGCATTAGAAAATGTGAAGCAACAGACTCTTCTCCAGACAATATATCAGCGTGCTATTTACTATTTAAAGCTAGCTTTTAAATGCATAGGCTATTTCTATTTTCTAAGGAATATAGAACAACGTAGATTGCCTGGAAAAGTGCAAATTCATTCTTATAAAAACTGGAGCTCTGAGAGTTTATCAAATGTATTCAATGTAAGGTGTTTGTAGTGACCTTCTGTTAGGAAATGTACTTGTTTTTGCCATGAGATTAATAGGATTCACACAGCCATTTTTTGATTTTTCTAAACATTCCTGATTTTTCCTATTTCCTAGTATTAGTTTACTGTACACATGTGTACTACTGTCTCGTAAGCCCTTCATATTATTTGAAAAAAAGTAGTGAGAGAGAAATTTTAAAAATCTCATTAGCTGTAGTATAGGCAAACAATAAAACAAGCTGGTCCTTCATCCTTTCTATATTCCTCTTTTTTTGTCTACCCTTTCAATTAATATTGTGATGGCTCAGGCTTGAGGGAAACTCCCTTTATTATGTTTAGGTATGTTCCTCGTATCCCTCCTAGCTCCAAGTACTTTATCATGCAGGAGTGTTGAAGTTTGTCAAAGGCCTTTTCAGCATCTAATTACATGATCCTGTGTGGGTGTTTTTGTTGTACTTCTTTCTTTCCGGTTCCTTTACATGGTGGAATATAATGATAAGACTCTCATGTGTTATATTACCCCTAAATCTCTGGAGGAAGCCTACTTGGAAAATCTTTTTGATATGTTCTTGAATTTTATTGAGTATTTTTGCATCTATGTAAAAAAGTTAAATTGGTCTTGAATGACAAAAGACTTGTATGACAATAACTTCAAGTCTTTGAAGAAAGAAATTGAAAAGTGTATCAGAAGATGGAAAGATCTCCAGTGTTTATGGATCTGTAAGATTAACAAAGTAAAATTTGCCAACTTATAAAAAACAATCTACAGATTCAATGATATCCCCATCAAAATTACAATAAAATTCTTGACAGACCTTGAAAGAATAATACTCAATGTGGAAAAATAAAAACTCAGGATAACTAAAACAATCCTGTAAAATAAAAGAACTTCTAAAAGTATCACCATTTCCGATTTCAAGTCATATGACAGAGGTATAGTAATAAAAACTGCATGACATTGGAATTAACACAAACATAATAACGAATGGAATCTGAATTGAAGATCCAGACATAAATTTACATATACATGTACACCAGAATTTGAGAAAGAAGCCAGAAATATACAATGAGGGGAAAGCATCTTCAATTTATGGTGCTGGTCTAAGTGGCTGTCTGCATGTAGAAGATGGCAAATAAATCCATTTCTATCACCTACACAAAACTCAAGTCCAAGTGGATTGAAGACCTCAACATAAACCAGATACACGGATTATGCTAGAAGAGAAACTGGGAAATAGCTCTGAACATACTGTACAAGAGATAACTTCCTAACCAGAACACTGATAGTGCAGGTGCTAAGTTTGTGACTGGGACCTCAGGAAAGTGAAAAGCTACTATAAGGCAAAAGACACCATCAATAGGACAAAATAGCAGTCCACAGAAAGGAAAAAGATTTTTCACTAACTCCACATCTGATAAAGGACTAATATCCAAAATAATATAAAGAACTCAAGAAACTAGCTATCATTAAAATGATACAATTAAAAAATGGGGTAAGATCTTGAGAATATACCCAAAAGATGCCTCACGATGCCACAGGGGCATGGGTTCCACTATGTTCATAGTGGCCTTGTTTATGAGAGCCAGAAGCTGGAAACAACCCAGATGTCCCAGGATAGAAAAATGGACACAGAAAATGTGGTTCATTTATACAATAGAACACTACTCAGCTATTAAGAACGAGGACATCCTGAGTTTTGCAGGCAAATGGATGGAACTAGAAAAGATCATCCTGAGTGAGGTAACTCGGATCCAAAAGGACATGCATGGTATGTGCCCACTCATAAGTCAACAGTAACAACAACAACAAAAACAGTACAGAATAACCAAGATACAGTTCACTGAACTCAAGAAGGTCAACAAGCTGAAGGGCCCAAGTGAGGATGCCTCAGTACCATTTGGGAGGGAGAAGAAAGCAACCACAATGAGGGAGTGAGGAGGGACAAGGGACGGAGAGGATGGGGGCTGGAAAAACATGATCTGGTATTGGGTGAGGCAAAAAGGACTGAAGCCCTGAGGGCCAGCAGAAAAAATGGAAACAGGCAACCTTAGGAGGTAGGGGGTTGGGAGGACCCTCCAGAATATACAAGAGACCTGGGAGGTGAGAGACTCTCAGGACTCAAAGGAGGGACCTTAGATGAAATGCCCTCTAGTGGGAAGAGAGAACATGTAGAATCCATCTCCAGCAGAAAGACAGGAGGACATCAAGTGAGGGATGGGATTGCTATACCATAGTCAAAACTGACCCATAATTGTTCCTGTCTGAAAGAACTGCAGGGATGGAAATGGAGAGGAGCCTGAAGAAAAGAAGGTCCAGCGACAGGCCCAAAGTGGGATCGAGCTCAAGGCCTCCAAGGCCTGACACTGCTATTGAGGCTTTGGAACACTCACAAAAAGAGACGTATCATGACTGCCCTCCGAAAGACCCAATTAGCAGCTGAAAGAGTCAGATGCAGATATTTGCACTCAACCAATGCACAAAGTTGCTGACTCTTGTGGTTGAATTAGGGAAAAGCTGGAAGAAACTGAGAAGGAGGGCAACCCAGTAGGAGGACCAGCAGTCTCAACTAATCTGGACCCCTGAGGTCTTTCATACCGAATACAAACCACACAGCATACACCAGCTGATATGAGCTCACCCCTTCTCCAACCACCCTCCAACACATATACAGCAGAGGACTGCCTGGTCTGGACTCAGTCAGAGAATATGCACCTAACCCAAGAAACAGGAGGTCCCAGGAGGTTTGGTGGGGCGGAGTTGGGGGTGGGGTTAGGGCATCCTCCTGGAGTGGGGGGGGGGCAAGGAGGAAGTATGAGATGTAGAATGATGTAAAATTGTGGAGGGTGGACCTGGAGGGGAACAAAATCTGGAGTAAAAAAAAAATTAAATAAAAAGGAATATAAAAAATGTATGTTTACCTCTGTACACCATTTTTTAGAGGATTATTTGATTCTCTGGAGCCTAACTTCTTGAGTTCTTTGTGTATATTAGATATTAGACCTCTATCAGATATAGGATTGGAAAAGCCCTTTTCCCAATCTGTTGGTTGTCATTGTGTCCTGTTGACAGTATCCTTTACCTTACAGAAGCTTTGCAATTTTATGAGGTCACATTTGTCAAGTCTTGATTTTAGAGGATAAGCCATTGGTGTTCTGTTCAGGAAAATATCCCTATGCCTATGTGTTCAAGGTTCTTCCCCACTTTCTCTTCTCTTAGTTTCAGTGTATCTGGTTTTATGTGGAGGGCCTTAATCCACTTGAATTTGAGCTTTGTACAAGGAAATAAAAATGAATTGATTTGCATTCTTTGACATGCTGACCTCCAGTTGTACAAGCACCATTTGCTGTCTTTTTTCCATTGGATGGTTTTAGCTCCTTTGCCAAAGATCAAGTGACCATAGGTGTGTGGGTTCATTTCTGGGTCTCCAATTCTATACCACTGATCTACTCGACTGTCTCTGTACCAATTCCATGCAGTCTTTATCAAGATTGCTCTGTAATACTGCTTGAGGTCAGGGATGGTGATTCCCCAGAAGTTCTTTTATTGTTGAGAATAGTTTTCGCAATGCCGGGTATTTCGTTTATCCATGTGAATTTGCAAATTGCTCTTTCTAACTCTATGAAGAATTGAGTTGGAATTTTGATGGGGATTGAATTGAGTCTGTAGATAGCTTCTGACAAGATGGCCATTTTTACTATATTAATACTGCCAATCCATGAACATGGAAGATCTTCAATTATGTTCTTTAGAAACTAGAAATTCTTGTAATACATATCTTTCACTTGCTTGTTTAGGGTCACACTAAGGTATTTTAGGTAGTTTGTGACTATTGTGAAGGGTGTCATATTCCTAATTTCTTTTTCAGCCTGTTTATCCTTTGAGTAGAGGAAGGCTACTGATTTGTTTGAGTTAATATTGTATCCAGCCACTCTGCTGAAGTTGTTTGTCAGCTGAAAGAGTTCTCTAGTGGAATTTTTGGATCACTTAAGTATACTATCACATCATCTGCAAATAGTGATATTTTGACTTCTTCCTATCCAATTTGTATCCCTTTGACCTCCTTTTGTTGTTTGATTGCTCTGGCTAGAACTTCAAGAACTATATTGAATAAGTAGGGAGAGAGTGGACAGCCTTTTCTAGTCCCTGATTTTAATGGGATTGCTTCAAGTTTCTCTCCATTTACTTTGAAGTAAATGGTGATAGTGATATTTTGACTTCTTCCTATCCAATTTGTATCCCTTTGACCTCCTTTTGTTGTTTGATTGCTCTGGCTAGAACTTCAAGAACTATATTGAATAAGTAGGGAGAGAGTGGACAGCCTTTTCTAGTCCCTGATTTTAATGGGATTGCTTCAAGTTTCTCTCCATTTACTTTGAAGTTGGCTACTGGTTTGCAATATACTGCTTTTACTACCTTTAGGTATGTGTCTTGAATTCCTGATCTTTTCAAGACTTTTATCATGAGGGGGTGTTGAATTCTGTCAAATGCTAAGAAGCACCTAAAGAAATGTTCAACATCCTTAGTCAGCAGGGAAATGAAAATCAAAACAACCTTGAGATACCACCTCACACCACTCTGAATAGCTAAGATCAAAAACTCAGGTGAGAATAGATGCTAGCAAGGAAGTGGAAACACTCCTCCATTGTTGATAGGGCTGCAAGCTGGTACAACCACTTTGGAAATCAGTCTGGTGGTTCCTCAGAAAATTGGACATAGTACAACTTGAGGACCCAGCTACACCACTACTGGGCATACATCCAAAAGATGATCCAACACATAACAAGGACACATGCTCCACTATGTTCATAATATTTATAACAGCCAGAAGCTGGAAAGAACGCAGATGTCCTTCAACAGAGGAATGGATACAGAAAATGTGGTACATCTACACAGTGGAATATTACTCAGCTATTAAAAACAATGATTACATGAAATTCATAGGCAAATGGATGGAACTAGAAAATATCATCCTGAGTCAGGTAACCCAATCACAAAAGAACACACATGTTATGCACTCACTGATAAGTGGACATTAGCCCAAAAGCTCAGAATACCTAAGATACAATTCAGACCACATGAGGCTTAAGAAGAAGGAAGACTAAAGTGTAGATTCTTCTTTCCTTCTCAGGAGGGAGAACAAAATACTCACAGGATGAAATACAGGGACAAAGAGTGGTGCAGAGACCAAAGGAAAGGCCATCCAGAGACTACCCTGCCTGGGATCTATCCCATATGCAGCCACCAAAACTAGTCACTATTGTTGATGCAAGAAGTAGTTAGTGACATGAGCCAGATATCGATGTCTCCTGAGAGGCTCTGTCAGAGCCCTACTGATACAGATGAGGATGCTTGCAGCTAACCATTGGTCTGAAGAAGGGGACCCCAATACAGGAGTTTGAGAAATGACTGAAGAAGCTAAAGGGGTTTGCCATACCATAGTATGAACAGCAAATCAACCCAACCAAACCCCACGAGAGCTCCCAGGGACTAAACCACCAACAAATGAGTACACATGGAAGGACCCATGACTCCAGCCACATATGTAGCATGTGGCATTATCCAGCATCAATAAGAGGAAAAGCTCTTGGTACTGTGAAGGCTCATTTCCCCAATGTAGGGTAAGGCAAAGGCATTGAGGTTGGATAGGTGGGTGGGAATGGGAGCATCCTCACAGAAGCAGGGGGAGGGGGTATGGGAGAGGGGGGAAAGGGGAATAACATCTGAAATGCAAATACATAAAATATCCAAGAAAAATAAAATAAAATAAAAAAGATCTAAGGAGAGAATTCTCAACAGAGGAATCTCAAATGGCTGAAAAACAAAAGAAATGTTAAACATCCTTAGTCATCAGGGAAATGGAAATCAAAACAGTGGCTAAGATCACTCAAGTGATAGCTAATGCTCACAAGGATGCAGAACAAGGGGAATACTCCTCCACTGCTGGCAGGAGTGCACATCTGTACAGCGACTTTGGAAATCAATACAGTTGCTTCTCAGAAAACGTTGAATCCATCTAACTCAAGAGCTACTTATAGCACTCCTGATCATATACCCAAAGGAGGCTCCATCCCACCACATGGGCATTTCCTCAACTATTTTCATAGCAGCTTTATTCATAGTAGCACAAAACCAGAAACAAACTATATGACCCTCAATGCAATGTGGTACATTTATACAATGGAGTAGTACTCAGCTATTTAAAAAATGATGAAATTCACACGCAAACGGATGGAACTAGGAAAGGAAACATCCTGAGTTAGGCTACCCAGGTGACAATGATGACGCAGAAAAACAAGGATGGTATGAGCTCACTTACATGTGGATGTTTGCTGCAAAGTAAAGAATAATCATATTACAATCCACAAACCCAGAGGCTATGTAACAAGAAGTGCTCAAAGGGGGGAAGCATTGATCTCCCTGGGAAAGAAACGTATACCAGCAGATTTTTGATTGGATGATGCAGGAGGGGAAGAGAACAGTAAGGACCAAGGGGCAGGGGGAGGGAGAGAGCACTGGGAGAGATGGCTGAAATCGGGGAGCATTTTGTTGGTAAGGTAGCAACCTAGTGCAATGGAAACCCTAGTGCAATGGCGACCCTAGCCATGACTCCTTGTAATGGGGGATGTGGAGCTGGGATTGATCACTTTTTGTAACCAGGAAACGCTTTCAGTGAAGGGAATGGGACACCAACCCAGACACAAAATTTTCGACCTTGCCTGCAAGGTATGCTGGGGAACATGGGTTGGCCAACCAGCGAGCACTCCCATGTCTGTCACTGGAGGACCAGGAACCAGAGGCTGGGCAGCTCTGAGAGCAAGGATAGAACAAACACGTCACTGGCAAACAAACCACAAAAAAAATCCTAAAAAACTAAAGTCTAAAAACATTAATGGGATTGGGGATTTAGCTCAGTGGTAGGGCGCTTGCCTAGGAAGCGCAAGGTCCTGGGTTCGGTCCCCAGCTCCAAAAAAAAGAACCAAAAAAAAAAAATTAATGAAATGATTTTGAATGATATTCTGTCATACTTATAGACAGAAGTTTAGCATATTCCTCTTTGAAGAGGCCTCCTCCAACTGACAGGAACAGATGCAGAGAACCACAGCCAAACAGTAGGCAGAGCTCAGGGAGTCCCACGCTCTCTCACCTTAACAGGTGAGTCTTAACCATGACTCCTTAATCCTACTACTGTTTACACAGGACTGTGTCCTATGACAATGGGCTGAGCACCAATTAAAAAGTGCAGCATTTAACAGTTCCATCCACAGGAGTTCCCGCTCGTGCCTCATATCTGTCACCACTGATTTCTTCTACAGTGTCTTAAGAAACATGCATGTCCCTTCTGATCAGAAGTCCTGAAGGATTTCTGGGTGGAGTCACTTGACTGAGCTGTATAAAGGTTTTTGAAGTTCTACAATAAAAATTCTGTCTTCATGATATTCTTCTTATTTTATAAAACCATCTTAGATAATATTTTTCAATTTTGGTGAGAACTTTTTACATGCGTATTTCTACTTATATATTCCCAAATGGAAATGTCCTTCTGATGAACAAATTAATGATAACTTTGTATGGTATAAGTGACTTGCTCCATCACTTACTAGACCATTCTGTAAAATCTGGAGTAAAAATAATTTTAAAAAATAGTGTAAAACTTTTCAAAAGAAAGGTTTATTTAACTTTATATTTGTGTATGCGTGTTTGTCCATGAGCAAGTGCACACTATATGTACAGAGTGCCCATGCAGGCCGGAAGAGGGTATCAGATTCCCTGGAAATGGAGCTCTAGGTGGTTGTGAACTGCCAAGAGCATGTTGAAAATGAACCTGGGTTCTCCACAAGAGCTGCCAGTGTTCTTAAATGCTGAGTCACATCTTCAACCTTAATATTAAAACATTGAAAAATATCAGAATAACATTGCCAAAACAAATTGAAATTGCTAGTCTAAAGTAAAGAGATGCTAAAGATCAACATTTAGGTATTAAAATTTTGTAACAGAGTTAATAGTGGGCTAACAGGAATATTCAAACAGATGTTAGATCTCCTTTCCTTTTTGATACAGTTGCATTCATCTCAGATGGCGTTTACCTTAACGAAATGAACCGTGGTGCACATGACATAAAGATAAGTGCAAAAATTTTATACATATGAAATACATTAATTTTAATTAGATCCTACACCAGGATAGAGGAAAAAGTGAAGCTTTAGGTAATAACAATAGTGGAAATACATTTATATTCCTGTGTTCTGTCTGTAAAAATGTAATTATAAAAATTTATGGATTCCTTTATTAGTGTTGGATGCCATTTTAGTCCATTCCATTGAAACAAAATATGAAAAAAACAAAACAAAACAAAATAAAACAGACAGACCCATAAAGCCAAGGAAAATAGGAAATACTTTGTGTTCCACTCTAACGTGGCTTTTTTAAAATTATTTATTTATTTATTTATTTATTTATTTATTTATTTATTATTAACTTGAGTATTTCTTATATACATTTCGAGTGTTATTCCTTTTCCTGGTTTCTGGGCAAACATCCCCCTCCCCCCTCCCCTTCTTTATGGGTGTTCCCCTCCCCATCCTCCCCCCAATGCCGCCCTCCCCCCAACAATCACTTTCACTGGGGGTTCAGTCTTGGCAGGACCCAGGGCTTCCCCTTCCACTGGTGCTCTTACTAGGATATTCATTGCTACCTATGAGGTCAGAGTCCAGAGTCAGTCCATGTATAGTCTTTAGGTAGTGGCTTAGTCCCTGGAAGCTCTGGTTGCTTGGCATTGTTGTACATATGGGGTCTCGAGCCCCTTCAAGCTCTTCCAGTTCTTTCTCTGATTCCTTCAATGGGGGTCCTATTCTCACTAATGTGGCTTTTGATTCTTATTGACTATTGCTAGTCACCATAAAAGGACACAGTACATCAAATTTTCAGGCTTATAAGATCAATAATCTGCTCATGTATTTCAGTATATACTGCATGTATACAAAGTAATATACACAGATACTTTAAGTAGGACTTCTCACTGTACTTTTAATTAATTTCATACTAAGATTTTTAAGTTCAGGATAAAAACTCTATTTTAGTCTCCAAAAAATTCAGTATTGTACCTACACAGTGAATTATATTTTCTATCTATAGTTTCAACCCTCACTTGCTTCTCCATGAATTACACGCTGACATAGTTTTTCTTAAGTGCATATGCATAAGGGACTACTGTTCATCATGTAGCCATATGATGTACCATGTAGTATTTAAATATAAAGGGATCAAGTAAGAAGGCATTACTGTCATTGCTCACATTACTATAACTACCTATATTACTATCACTGTCTCAGTCAGTGGGTAAAGATTGCTTCTTTTCCTTTTAGTGTGTGAGGAATGTATAAGGGGAGCACCTGTGAGAAGAGGCTCACAATCATGGGGTGTTGGTGGGGGCTAACATAAGCACTCTGGCTTTCAGGCAAAGAAGGTAATCTTTAGCCATCTAACAATAAATTCTATTTTCTACTATTTTAAAAGTTTTCATTTGTAAAGCTGCCTACTAACTGAACTTCAATTCTTATATTTTTGGTTGTGAGCCTAGCTTTAACGGCTGAGCCATCTCTCCAGCCCATGAACTGCAATTCTTTTTTTTTTTTTTCTTTTCTTTTTTTCGGATCTGGGGACCGAACCCAGGGCCTTGCGCTTGCTAGCAAGCGCTCTACCACTGAGCTAAATCCCCAACCCCATTCTTAAAGAGTTCTCTTGCTACCTAATAAACCTTTCAATTTATCTGGACTTCAGTTACTGACTCCTTTGAAAAGACATTTTAATGAGTAAAGCACATATACATTTGCAATAAATTCCTTATTTACTTCTTAAGTAGTCGTGTAGATCTTTAAATCTCCATTTTACTATCTTTTTAATACAGCAAATAGCTTTTCATGGCACATTTTCAAAAATAATTTGAAAAACATTTTATAGACATTATTAAGTACTTTAATATTTACTGAGCTGTTAAGCGATAGCTATATAATCCTAGTCTTGAGGAAACCTAGTTAGTATAAGAGAACAAATGATGCATGGCAGGTCTGAAGGATGGAGTGTTAGGAGTTAACAGGCGCAAAGCGTGCACTTGCATGTTTGCATGCGTGTGTTCACATCATGTGTGAGTTCATATCCATGCGTGTGTTCATGTGCATGTGTGTAGGCATCAGGCTATGCTGTAAGCATTTTTTCCACATGTTATCACAGACAAACTTTGAAGTCAAAACAGAAAATATCAAAGCTGGAAGGACATTTCCTGCAAAGCCGTTACTATATGAATTATATATTATACATTTTCACAACATTTTCTTTTGGGAATGATGAGTAAAATTACAGTATGGAGAGTCAATCATAAAAATCATAAAAAACCCATAATAAACCCCAACTATACTGAACAAAAATAAAACTGCTAACAAACAAAATCGGATTATAGTAGTTTAAAATTTTTCATGTTTTTAAAAATAAAAAAACACATTATTATAATGAATTCACAATACATCACGTAGTGAGATTAAGCTAGCTACTCAAAACCTTGCCAAGTCCAAACTCGACATATCTGAATAAATTAACTTTCTAGTTTTTAATTATTTATTTCTTTTTATTTTATGCGTATGGGTGTTTTGTCTGCATGTATTTCTGTGTACCATGTGCACGCAGTGTTCTTGGAGGAAATTAGTTACAGATGGCTGTTAGTTGTCGTGTGTGTGTAAAACAAAACCTTGTCCTCAGCAAAAGCAGCATGCGATTTTTATACTGTGCTATCTCTCCAGTTCTCAAAGTACTTCTATATAAATAGACTAGCTATTGTGAAGCCACGGAGGTAAGAAAAATAAGAAAACAAAATAAACAGAAAGGTTCACAGAGTAATATGCAATAAAATCAAAGAAATAATCACTATAGTTCCACTGAGTTTAAAATGGAGGCAGAATCGAATATAATCTGCACTTGAGAGATTAAAATGTGGAAAAGTATGCCTCAGAATTGATGCAATAAAATATTTTATATACAATTTTACCTATTTTGAAAATGTTTTAAACATGTTTAACTAGTAAACATATATATCCCTGATCCCACTTATATCGCAGGTTATATCATTGATATTTATATATACATATTTATAAATATATGAGTATATCTAATAGGTCCCATGTATTTACAGCCAACCCTCAGAACAATCTGGACATTATTCTAAGCCCACGTACAAAGTTCAGCTCCACGCTAATGCCTATGCACTTCCTTCCATACATTTTCAGTCAACTCTAGATGGCTGATAACACTTAGTACAATGCATATCATCCATAGTACATGCTATGCAATACTGTTTAGGTAATAATGGTGTGGGGGATGTACATATCAGAGCACCTTTTTTCCCCCTCACAAATGTTTCCAATTTGTGATTGGCTGAATTCATTGATACGGAACTCGTAACTACAGACGTCTGACTGCAGTATATGTAGTTTGCCTTTATATATGATGGATATATGTATATATCTTTCGTTCATTTCTATTTTTCTTTGATTTTCAAATGTTAATGCGATACCAATTTCTTTGGAGGGAAATTCCATTACATGCAATATACCTTCTGGATATAAATGAACCAACCCTTTCAAAAATACTAATTTTTAAGTCTTGAAATAGAGTATAGTAATGACTGCATATGAAAGAAAAATGATTTGGAAAATGGAAAAAAGACTTCAAATGAACACTTTTAACGAAAAGCTTAGTGGGCAGGAGGGCACTTACATTTTTAAATCAGTAAGTTTTCATGACACAAATCTATTCCTTTTTATAGTAAAGTTTTCTGGGTAGCTCTGGCTGTCCTGGAACTCTGTTCAGACCAGGCTGCCTCTGCCATATGAGGATTAAAGGACACCACAGCCCTGTTTCTAAACAGAGGAAGAGAAAGGTTGGTCTATACAAAGAACTGCTGAGTTCATTTTAAAAAGCATAAAAAAAAAATTTAAAAAATCCTTCTTGAAATTTTAACAAAAGGAAAGCTTAGATAACTAATGTAAAGATTTTCAAATGTAAAGGAAAAATTTAAAATGTACCTTTTGGGGGAAGATATTTATTATTAAATTCATAAATATCTGTATTTTCCTAAGTCAAAGAGCAATTTTCTTTAATAACTAGTCTATCCATGGCTAGTAACTTATACTATCATATCATCTTGTATCTCATTTTTATATTGCTATTTTAATACAGGATGTTTTCTTCCTGCCAAAGTATCTTTATTCACATACAATTTTTGCATTGAGCAATTAGAAAAATATATTAAAAGTCAAAAATTAGTGAGGATTTGAAGAAAGGAATAGGGAGATTTGATACAAGAAAGAGCTTCGACATAACATTTCCGATGTTCTGCATCTTTATTCCATTTTACTTCTGACTTAGAAGTAATATTCAAACAGATGCTTGTACAAAATTTTAGTACCTATTAAAAATGAGGTTAAGTCAGGGTATTCAAACAACACATGTGTTCTTCTATAATGTAAGGAATCTGACATGTTAACACTGAAGCTCTCGTAGTGACTCTAAATAATTTCATTTTAAACCTTTTCACATTTATGTCTAAATCAAGCAGTAAGACAATCATAATATTTTTATTCCTTCAATTTATAATCGAGGTAATTTTCAGGATGCAATGTGACTGATTAGGCCTGATAAAACAGCCTAGAGAAAAGTAGTTTTATAACTGATAAACATAATTAATCTGGACCCTGAAAGCAAGCACATTGCTTTTTTTTGCTGCTCACTGGTGTTCTCTAAGTAGAAAAATCTGGGAAGTTGTGAGGACACCATCTATTGAATGAAGCTGTGTAGGGGAATTAGCATTGCTTGTGAGGAAATGCCAAGAGAACAGAACAAGAATTCTGGGACCTCAACACTGTAAGTACAAAATTATTCTTGGAACATGCTTTTGTGCCCTCCTTGATGTAGTGTGTATCAGTGAGTTCACTTGAGATTATTCGGTTTTTGCCAGTGTCCTGTCCTCGTGACTATACAGTTTACTAAAGGGATTCTTCTTAAGCAGAGTATAAGTTGTCTAATGTCTGAATAAAGCTGGCTATTGCATGAGAATTTAGCCCAATTCATTTTAAGGTCCAGCTCTCCCAGGTCCATGTCACCAACTAGAGTAGCAACAGGTAACTATGGAGAAAAGCCAGGAGATGTGTTTACCAAAGTTTTAAGGCTTATAAAAATAAAAAGTCTTTTAAGAGGAACAGTTTCTAAAAACCGAACTCATTTGTAGAAAACAGCAAAATATAAACAAACAAAGCTAAGCTAACACTTCCCCCAAATTGTATTTTTCTACCTACCCCAATCCTGCTGCTGAGACTTCTTCCTTTCTTTTCCTTTAACAGCTGCCTACAGTTACCTTATCATTTATCACTCCAACTGTATATGCTTACATCAGTGGAGTTGTCTTTCTTTTTTCAAAAAATTATTTTATTTATTACATTCCAGTCCCCCGTTCCACAGTTCCCCATCCCATTCCTCCTCCCCGATAGGGTTTCACCATGGCTGTCCACAGATCTGCCTGCCTCTGTCTCTCAGGTGCTGAGACTAATGGCATGTGCCACCACTGCCCAACTGTTCTTCATTTTAGGAGAATTGTACCAAAACAGTAAGCATACTATTCACTAACTTTTCTAAAAATAACTTCCTAAAATGATATAACAAATTTTGAACTAAATGTTTTTGACTTGTTGCAAAGTGAACATTGTCAGAGAGCTTCAACACGGTACACAATAAGTATGAAGAATGATGACATGAACTTCTTTGTAATTCATGGTTTTTAGTACTTCATAAAAATAGTTTTAAGTGCTACTTCTAGTTTTAAAAATGTGCAGTTTTCAATGTCTGTTATCACTGCGTACTTTGTCATTCACTTAAATTTGTTTCTCATTATAGTCTATTTATGGCTTGTCAGTCTCTATTGCTGAACATGGAAGAAGAAAAAAAAATCTTTCAATCTAGGTTCCGAAATCCTAGGAAGCCCACCCAGCTTCCGCCACCATCTCTCAACCTCAGTCATCTGTTTAATGTTTAAGGAGCGAGATCTACCTGATGTTCTATTAGACCACACTACTTTAGCAAGTAGAAGCTGCCCTATTCTCACTGCTATATGGTTGCTTTGGGAGTTGCTACAGTTGAAAGCTTGCTTACCTTTGGACTCACCATTGGAGTTCAGATAGGCTTATGATCTAGGCTTCTTTTTTACTTTCATAATCAGTCAATTCCCTACAACTCTTTCCATTTAACTTACAGAATATAGCCAGTAAATTGTACTTTATCCACTGGGAATTTTGCCTTATGAATATCATTCTTGTTTTTAAGCACCCAACCTCACACTTGAACTGGTGATTTTTTTTGGCATTCATTACTAACCCTTAAGCTCTTTAACTGTTAGCATGGATGACACATACCTGTAAACTCATCACTCAGAAAGCAAAGGCATGAAGATATTGAGTTCAAGCTCAACTTGGACTATGTAGTAGGATTCTATCTAAAAGTGAGATAAAATAGACACATAGTTAACGTCCAGTTTGACTCATTATGTGTATAGAGAAACCATTTGTTACTTCTTCTCTTTCGGAGGATTGTTGGTGAGTTCAGTGTACCCTATTCTGCTATGAATAGTGAAAAGGTTCCATTTTATTCTCAAAGGAGCATGATAACATTATTTTTATGCCTGTTTTGAACATGAGGCAAAGAGAATTTTAGCAATCTTCCCAGGGCTTCAGATAAAAATCAAACTGAATTAAAAATTAAGTTCCACAGTATACTGAAGCTTCATAAGAGTTTTAGGTATTTTTTAGCACACAAAACTGTGCTGACCATTCTGGACAAATTTTACCCATAAAGCAACACTCAGTATCTTCTATATGTTAATTAAGATGAAGCTTAAATTATTTTTCAAACCTTTATTCAAGTGTAGCCTTACCCAATTCAAAGTTTACAATTCAATAATTAAAAAAACAAAAAAAAAAAACAAAAAAATTCTGTCAAGGGGCAGAAAAGATGGCTCAGTGCCCAAGGGTACTTGGTGCTCTTGAAGAGAATATAAGTATGGTTTCCAGTATCCACATCAATGGTTCACAATTCCTACCCCCTACCTGTTGAACCAGGGGACTTGATTCCCTCCTTCGGGCCTTTGTGAACATGTGCACATATATGGTGTGTGTGTGTGTGTGTGTGTGTGTGTGTGTGTGTATTTACAGGCACATACGTACACATCCAATAAAAATTAATCTTTAATAATAATTGGCAACCATTACCAACCAATCAATTCCATGAGTCAACCTGTTCTCAACTATTCAATTACTTAAGACATCGTTTTTGCATAAATATTTACCTATGTGGATAGGACTCACTGATAAGTGGATATTATCCCCAAAGCTTGGATTACCCAAGATATAATCCACAGACCACATTAAGCTCAAGAAGAAGGACGACCAAAGTATAGATGCTTCAGTCCTTCTTAAAAGGGGGAACAAAAATAGTCATAGGAGGAGGTATGGAGGCAAATTTGGAGCAGAGACTAAAGGAACGGTCATTCAGAGTCTGCCCAACCTGGGGATCCAGTTCATATATATACAGCCACCAAAAGTAGACAATAGTGATGAAGTCAAGAAGTGCATGCTGATAGAGCCTGATACAGCCATCTCTTGAGAGGAACAGTCAGAGCATGTCAAATATAGAGGTGAATGCTAGCGGCAAAGAACTTAACTGAAAATGGGATCCCCATTGGAGGAGTTTCTTTTCTCTAAGATTGAAGGACCCAAAGGGGCTTGCAGCCCCATAAGAACAACAATGCCAACCAACCAGAACTTTCACGGACTAAACCACTACCCAAATAATATACATGGAGAGATCCATGGCTCCAGGTATATATGTAGCAGAGGATGGCCTTGTTGGGCACTAATGGGAGGAGAAGCCCTTGGTCCTGCCAAGGCTGGACCCCAGTGCAGGAGAATGTCAGGGTGCGGAGCAGGGAAAGAGGGGTGTTTGGGGAGGGGGAACACCCTTATAGAAGAAGGGGGAGGGGCAGGGGTAAGAGGCTTATGGACAGGAAACTGGTAAAGGAAATAACATTTGAAATGTGAATAAAAATATCCAATAAAAAAAAAGAAAAAAAGTAAAGAATTGTGTAATATCAAGGCTTCAGATATTGCTTAACAGTTTACAGCACTTTCTATTGCTTTTCCAGAGGAACCCAGTTCAGTTCCTAGCACCCACATTGGGGCTCAAAACCATTTGTAACTGCAGTTAATCAGGATCTAACACCTGCTCCTGACATCCATGGACAATGTACACATGTGATGCACAGACACATGTGCAGTCAAAACCCTGTACATATAAAAAAAACCTATTTAAAAACAGAATGGTCTAATATGTGGTCTTTTGGGTGTGCGTCCTTTCGTTTAGCTTCTGGAGGTTAATCTGTGTTGGAACATGTGTTTTCACTTCATTACTTCACTGACAATATTCCAATTTTTGCACCTTTTGCCATTGTCATAGTCATCATTATTGTCACTGTCATCATCAACAAATAATGATTCTATAAATACTAAGTTCTTTTTGTGAAAAGTTGTCTTGATTTCTATAACTACTCAGCAGCAGTAGAATTATTAAGTAACATTATATCTAATAAGTTTAGAAATTTTGAGAAGAAGCTCTATTTCCAACACTTACATTTCAGGATTCCATTTCCTCTACATCTTCACGAACAGTTATTATCTTCTAATTGTAAAGACTTTTGTGAATATGAATTATGTTATAGTTTTAATTGGCATTTCCCTACCAATGTTGACTGTGCTTCTTTGCCGTTCTAAAACGTCTATAGAGGAGTTGAAAAGGTGACTCGACAATTCAGAGCACCAGAGCTTGTTCACTAGCTTGTACCACTTAAAATTCCACTTCAGGAAACCCAATACCCTTTCCTGCCTCTGTGACACACATATACATGTGCATATAGAAGTGTACATGCAAGTGTGCGCGCATGCGCGTGCGCGCATACACACACACACACACACACACACACACACACACACACACACACACAGATCCCTTGTTTTAAATCTAATTATTTAAAACCTTCCCAACTGTTGGTGAGGGTTACTATTCCCTTTTAGGAACTATTTGTAAATGCTGACTAAAACTCTGTATCTGGTATTTGATTTCTCAAATGTGTATCTTTTGGGTTTCATTATGGTATTGTGATGCATAAATTACAGCTTTTAGAATTTGCTGGAGAATCATCACTTTCAAACGTTAATTGGAATGTTATCCATGATAGGTAACTGCTAGTGAAACAAATATTTAAACAACTGGTAAAAATACATGGTAAACACTAGCTGAGTCGTCCAGGAAAACAGATGCCTAGATGTCAGTTGAAAACACAGTAACAGCCAGGACAGTATGTCTCCACTGGAGCCCCAACCCTACCTCAGCAGGCCCTAAATATTGCAAAACAGCTCACCCCCTTTTCTCTGCCCCAAAATTCTTCAAACAAGCTGTATGGTATAATAAGAGGGTCTAAAAGACAAATACATTCCTTAAAGAAAATCAGGAAAACACAGCAAAATTTTTGAGGAAATGAATTAATACAAAAAGAAATCCAGGAAAACAGTGCAAGGAAATGAATAAAACTCTTCAAGACTGGAAGGTGGAAGTAAATTAAAGTGTAAACTGAGGTTTCCCCAGAAGGAAAATTTTTAAAAATTCCAGTAGAAACTACAGAGACAAGCATCATGAAGAGACAAGAGATGGACATAGGAATCTCAGGCATTGAAGACACTACTACAAAACAAACAGTGAAGAAGCAAAATGGATACGCCAGTCAAAGAAATGTTAGAGACAAGAGATGGACATAGGAATCTCAGGCATTGAAGACACTACTACAAAACAAACAGTGAAGAAGCAAAATGGATACGCCAGTCAAAGAAATGTTAGATCTAAAAATCTGCTGATAAAATCCGGGAAATCTGGGACAAATGAGAAGACTAAACCTAAAATAATAGGAATAGAAGAAGTCCAGCTCAAAGGTCCAGAAAATATTTTTAACAAAATCATAAATGAAAAACTTCAAACCTAAAATAGGAGATGCCTACAAAGGTACATGAAGCACTGAGAACACCAAATAGATTGGACCAGAAAACAAAGTCCCTTCACCACATAATAATCAAAACACTAAACATACACAACAACAACAACAACAACAACAAAAGAATATTAAAAGCTGCAAAGGAAAAAGGCCAAATAACATATAAAGGCAGATGTATTGGAAATATACCTGACTTTTTTTTTTGACACCAAAAGCCAGAAAGGGATGGACACATACATTGTAAACTGCAAGAGACCACATATCCTAGCTTACGCTATTCTATCCAACAAAACTTTCAATCGCTATGGATGGAGAAAATAAGGCATCCCACAATAAAAACCTAAGTTAAGCAATTTCTGTGTACAAATCCTGCTCTACTGAAGGTGCTGGAACAGTGGTTCTCCATCTTCTTAAAGCTCTGGCTCTTCAACACACTTGCCTGTGTTGTAATGACCCAGAAAATTACTCTTGTTGCTACTTCATAACTAATTTTACTACTGTTACGAATCATGTTGTAAATATCTGAGATACAGGATGATTTTAGCTGATTCCTGTGAAAGGTTCATTTGACCCCTTTCCCCCAAGGAATGAAAAACACTGTGATAGAAGAAAAAAAATAACATAAAAGGTTAACTACAGCCATGGAATCACAGGAAATAAATAATCTCAGATTAGCAAAATTAAAGGAAGGGAAACATGAACATAAAACACTACCATCAGCACCACTAAAATAACAGCAAATCAACTACCTTTGGTAACTGGTATCTCTCAATGTTAATGGTCTGGATTCCCTAATAAAAAGACACAGACTAACAGAATGGATGTGAAAACAGGACCCGTCCTTCTGTTGCAACAAAGAAACATTTCAATATCAAGGAAAGGCATTGCCTCAAATCAAAGGGTTGAAAGAAGATATTCCAAGTAAATAGACCCAAGAAACTAAGTAGTCATTTTAATGCCTAACTGAGTAGACTTCAAACCAAAACTAATCAGAAAAGGAAGTACATTATATACTCAAAGGAAAAATTCATCAAAATGACATCTCAATTCTTAACATCTATGTCCCAAACACAAGGGCACCCAAGTTTGTAAAACAAGCAAAAAAAAAAAAAAAAAACAAAAAAACAAAAATACTACTACAGGTTAAATCACATATTGACCCACTCTACTCAATGAGAAAATAGTTGACAAAAGAAATTAAAGATGTTCTAAAACTGGTTAAAAATGAATACACAACCTACCTAAACATATGGGACACAATGAAGGCAGTTCAAAGAAGCAAGTTCATAGCACTAAGTGCCTATATAAACAAAACAAAACAAACAAAACAAAACAAAACAAGAAAAGCAAGAAAACAAAAGAGAAACAATCAAGAGATCTCATATCAGTAATGTAACAGCATACCTGAAAGCTCTAGAGGAAATCACACCTAAAAGGAGTTAGACTGTAAGAAATAATCAACTTAAGACTGAAATGAATAAAACAGAAATAAAAAGAACAATGCAAGGAATTAATAAAGTATTGGTTCTTTGAGAACATAAAAAAATGTAGACAAGTTCTCATCCAAATTAACTAAAAAGTGAATAGAGAATATTTAAACTAACAAAGGTAGAAATAAAAAGGGGTCATAACAAAAGCCACCAAGAAAATTTAAAGAATCCTAAAGGCATACTTTAAAAGTCTATACTCAACTAAATTAGAAAATATAAAAGAAATAATTTTCTCACTTAAAAGTTAAATCAAGATCAGATAAACAATTTAAACATTGTCATCACCTAGAGTAAAATAGAAGCAGTCATTAGAAGTCTCCCCAACAACAACAATAAAAACCAATACCAAGACAGCACACACATTCAAACTGAAAACAAACAATCCCCCACCCTCAAAGGGCCAGATGGTTATAGCACATAATTCTACTAGACTTTCAAGGAAGAATTAATACTCCACAAATTATCCCATAAAATAGAAACAGAGGGAATATAGCCCAATTCATTTTATGAGGCCACAGTAATACTGATATCAAAATACTTAAAGATCCAATAAAGAAAATTACAGACCAATTTTCCACATGAACATAGATGAAAAAATACTTAATAAAATACTTACACACCAAACCCAAGATCACATCAAAAAGATCATCTATGGTGATCACCCAGATTTTATTCCAGAGAGGCAGGGAGAGTTCAATATATGAACATCAAGAAACGTAATTCAGTATATAAACAAACAAAATCATAAGATCATTTCATTTGATGCAGAAAAGGCCTTTGACAAAATCCAGTATCCCTTCATGATAATAGCCGTATACAGATCAGTGATGCAAGCAACATACCTAAACATAATAAAGGCCACAGTGGACAGCAAGCTCATAGCGAACATCAACTTAACTAGAGAGAAATCCAATGCAATTCCATTAAAGTCAGTTTACTTTCTCCATACTTTTCAATTTTCTACTTGAAGTCTTTGCTAAAAGTTAAGACAACTGAAAGAAATCAGATGCATACAAATTAAAAAGGAAGAAGTAAAAGAATTGTTATCTGCAGATGATATGACAGTATATAAAAGTAACCCTAAAAATTCCATTATATAAACTTAAAGAAAAAAAATCGCAAGATCATTTCATTTGACGTAGAAAAAGTCTTTGACAAAACAGAAATTTTTATAGTTTATTAACACTTTCAGCAACATAGTTGGATATAAAAATCAACTCAAAAATATCAGTAGCCCTCTGACCCCTAAGACCAGCAGACTCAACTACCCTGGACCCCTGAGATCTCTCAGACACTGAGCCAGCAACCAGGCAGCATGCACCAGCTGGTCCGAGGCCTCTGACACACATACAGCTGAGGACTGCTGGGTCTGGCCTCAGTGACAGAAGATACACAACCCTGAGGCTTGACGCCCCAGGGAGTGGGGAAGCCTGGTGGTATGGGGGCATCTCTTGGGAGACAGGAGGAGCAATGGGATGAGGATCTGTGAGAGGTTGGACTAGGAGGTGGGCAATGACTAGATTGTAAAAATTGAAAGTAACAAAACATATGATACATATGTTCTAACATATAAAATAAAACAGTATTGTTTTATTTTTTAAAAAATTGTAGCCTTCATGTATGCAAATGACAGAGACTGAGAAAGAAATCAGAGAAATAATACACCTTTCACAATGGCGTCAAATAGAATAAAATATCTGGATGTAAGTCTGAGAAACAAGTGAAAGACTTGTTCAATAAAAATTAAAAGTTTCTGAAGAAAAAAGCCAAAGAAAATATTAGAAGTAAAAACACTCCATGTGAATAGATCAGTAGGATTGTTGTAGTAAAATCGGCTCCTACCAAAAGCAATCTAAAGGGGCAAGGCAATCCACACAAAATTCCAACACAACTCTTCACAGACCTCAAAGGACAACCACTTCTCAGCTTTATAAGGAAACAAAAAACCCAGGACAGCTAAAGTAACTCTGAAGAGTGAAGACCTGCTGGGGGTCTCACCCCTCACTGCAAGTTGTATTGCAAAACTACAGTAATAAAACCACCATGGTACTGGCATAAAAAGAAAAATGGTGATCACTGAAATTAAACTGTAGACCCAGACATAAACCTACATACCTTTGGACATCTGAATTTTTATAAAAAGCCAGAAACAGTCACTGGAAAAATTACAGCATTTTCAACAAACTGTGTTTGTCAAAGTGGACATCTGCATGTAGAAGAATGTAAATAAATCCACATTTCTGCACCCTGAACAAAACCCAATTCCAAATAGATTAAAGATCTTAATATAAAACCAGATAAACTGAACATGATAGAAGGTGGGGAATAACCTTGAACTCACTGCCACAGGAGGAGACTTTCTGAACAGAACACCATTAGCACAGGCACTAAGATCAACAATTCACAAATGGGACCTCATGAAAATGAAACACTTTTTTTTTGAAAGGGATGCTGTCATTTGGACAAAGCAAAAGCCTACAAAATGGGATTTTTTTTTTAAAACCAATTCCACATCTGAGAGGACTAAAATATATAAAATATATATAAATTTATATATATTAAATAAAATATATAAAGTATATAAATATATATATAATTTATAAAATAAATGAAATATATAAAAATATAATTTATAAAATAATGAAATATATAAAAATATAAGAAGCCCCAAATAATTCAATAAAATAATAGGGTACAGATCTAAACAGAATTCTTAATATGAGAAAACTCAAATGGCCCAGAAAACATATGAAGACATGTTTAGCACCCTTAGCCATCAGGGAAATGCAAATTAAACATGGGGTTGAGGAAAGGAATGTGGGAAGAGGCCAGTAGAATTGTGGGGGGCGGGGAGGAGCAAGGAAACTAGTGTAGTAGAAACTTCCTAAAATATATGAAAGCAATCCCGATGAAGTTTCCAAACAATGAGGGAAATGGAGCACCATTTGACCATCTCTTGTTACCAAATGAAGCTTCCAGTACCAAGATTGGGTTATAATCAACTGAGTTGTTGGCCAAAGGGGTCCTATGCAAAGCCCCATAAAACTTAGGCTGTTGGCAAGACAATAGGTTGCTGTCTACAAACTGACAGGAAGCACCCACTGTTGAAGACAACGCACATATAATTCACTGATTATGGAGAGGTACAGCTGGTGCCTATGAGAACCTTTACCCCTATGTTCTAGTGCTTTTTGTATAGGAAAGGTATTATGCAGACTATCAACAGAGAAGCATAAACACCCACCTACCCATATACTTTTTTATCTACAATCTTTGCTGCCTACAGAATATCCTAGAGCAATGGTGGCATGAAGCTTGTGGCAGTAACCCACATCAAAGTCATTTGACATAAGGCTACACTCATGAGACAGAACCCACACCCAACACTGCCCAAACAACCAAAAACCAAAGACTAGATAGACCAGAGAGCTAGGATAAACCCCCAAATTACTGAACTATTGGTCTTTTTCTATTAAGTTAACAATAAAAATGAAACCTAATGATATTCTGCTTTACTCATGGATCAGTGCCTTATTCAACCATACTCTGGAGAATTACCCCTGCAGCAGATGAGAAACAAATACAGAGACCCACAGCCAGACATTTTACTTACACACACACTCACACTCACTCTCTCTCTCTCTCTCTCTCTCTCTCTCTCTCTCTCTCTCTCTCTCTCTCTCTCTCGGAGGGAGAGAAAGCTGGGGGTGGGGCAGACCATCTGACTGACCTTGGAACAAGGCACAGTTGCTCTAAATGAGATGTCTTCATCAATTCTTTCCCCCCTCAGAACTAAAGGACCCTTGAGGAAGACAAGGTGGAAGGAGCGTGGGAGCCAGAGGAGACATCAGGAGAAGACAGCAAAGCTCCTATGAACTCATGGAGACTGAACCAGGTAGCACAGGGCCTACGCTGGTCTGCACCAGGTCTTCTGTGTATATATTATAGCTTTCAGTATGTGATTCCTGAGTGTGTGAACAAGTGAGGCTCTGATATTTGTGTCTTGTCTTGGGTTCTTTTCCTCCTTTGGATTTAACCTGTGAAACTTTGAGTTGTGGTTCTTGTTTTCTCTTATATTTCTTAAAAATATTAAATGGGAACATATTTAACACAAGGGCAAAAATGCCAATAAATCTTTAAAGAAAAGGAGAAAATACAGGTTAAATTAACATTTTCTAGAACACTGAATTAGCATTACAATTAAATGTAATATGTTTACCCATAACATATCTTTAGGACACATCTACTTGGGTTTTAGTCTACCTATTCTGTCAAAATTTCAGTTTCAATTGAGAAGGAAAAATGTATTTATATTTCTTATAAAATGAGTACTACTAAAGAATTACTAAAATACTAGATAAACATGAAAATAATTCTCAGTAAATTTACTCATCAACCACCAAGAAAGGTTAGAATAATAAATATGAAATTAATAAAGGCTGAAATACTTGATGCTAGGTCAAAAACTTTAAACCTTTTTAAATTTTAAACAATGTGAAATATCTGTTAGGTCAGTCAATCTTGAGAACTGAGTTATCTAAAAGGAGATCATCTACAGTGCTGAACCCAGAAACTATTACCCACTCAATGTAATAAGCATGACCACATAAATGTGACACTGAGAACACCCAACACATACAGTTTATTGTATTCTAAATGCTTCAGAGATATTAATTATCATGACAAGCAAGCTTTAAGTAGCACTATTGTCAGAGTCAATTGATCAATCAAGTAATCTGCTCAAAAGTACCCGAGTCAGAAGGTAACGTGTAACATTAGGTGTCTATGGACAAACACCGTGCTCAGTGGCTTTCCCTCTCCTGTCCTGGCTCTTTCTCTATAGGAAATACGGGGAAACTGCTTGTAAGACTTTAGGCTTGTAGAGGAAACAAACAAACAAACAGAAAACAGCTCCTTAAAAAGCTATAATCCCGGGTTGGGGATTTAGCTCAGTGGTAGAGCGCTTGCCTAGCAAGTGCAAGGCCCTGGGTTCAGTCCTCAGCTCCGGAAAAAAAAAAAAAAGTTATAATCCCAATTTTTCTCACTGAAATCTCCAATCTGAATATCCCCTGCTTCTTCAGGTCATAAAGTTTTAGACTAAGTATTCAGAGTGGACCTACAGAATTTTATAATACTGTATGTTCTAGGGCAATTTAAAAAAATACATTCTCTTCAAAATTCCATTTTAATTACAAATATCGAAATATTTTCAAATATCAGTTCAAAGAAAGATGCATAGGCCAGTATAAAATCAATTTTTATAAAATATAGATCACTATATGTTTAATAAAATTGTGACAAGTCTATGCATGAGATGTTAATATTAGTGATTTATACTCTATACACATAAGATGACTAATATGTTCCAACAGTAGGCCTAATAGCCTAAAAAAACATAACCTCTAACATGAAAACCACCATCCTAAAAATCACAGAGGATAAACCTTAAAGCAAATGAACAAATCTAGTGAATAGCGTGAGAAGCTAGCTACTAGAGTGCAGCTGAGAAGTCAGTAAGGGAATCACAAGGGCACATAATAGACTACACCACACAAGTCTTTTGAACTAATAAAAAGCATGTAAAACAATATGAAGAGACCTTGCATATGACTGAATGAGAATTCAAGGAGGATGTGAAGGAAGCAGACAACAATGGCAACATCTTTATATCCTTAAAAAAAAAAAATCCTTGAATTCAATCATTAAATCTCAATGAGTCCCACAGCACAATAAATGAAAAGACTATTTTATGTTCCTATAATAAAACTACAGAGAATGAAAGTAAAGACAAGGTCTTAAAAGTAATGAACATTACTGTTCACTGATGGTGGAGCAGCACAGACTGGTGTGTGTGGTCACTATGGAAATCAGTGTGGAGGTTCTTCCAAAAGCTAGACAGAGAGCCACATGACAGAGCTATGCCATCTTTGGCAGAAGTCCAAAGACGTGATATCCTCCTACTGAGATACTTGCTTGCTCATGTTTACTTCTGTTCTACTCACAATATTTAATGAAGGTAAGCTTATTAGATGTTCGCCAATAATGAAAATAAAGCATAAAAATATAAAAGGATTGTATTTAGCTTTGAAGAAAATGAGATAATACATTTCTTTGGAAACAAATAGAATCAGGGAAAATACTGTATGAAATTACCTATAGCCAAAAAGAACATATGTCACATTCTCTATTATGTATAAATTCAAAAAATGAACCTTTAGGTGTCAATGTAACCTTGCTGTCTTAGTTACTTTTCTAATGCTGTGATAAGACACCATGACCAAGGCAACTAGATACAAAGAGTTTATTAGGGCTTACAGTTTCTGCAGGTTATCCTCACCATGGTAAGGGAGCATGGCAGCAAGCAGGGAGACATAGCGCTGGAGCAGTAGCTGATAGCTTACATACTGACCTGCAAGTAGGGGGCAGAGAGAAAGAGAGCTAACCGGGAAGGGTATGGGCTTTTGGAACCTCAAAGCCTGCCCGTAGTGACTTACCTTCTCCAAGAAAACCACATCTCCTAATCTTTCCCATACAATGATGACAACAATGATACCACCACCACCACCACCACCACCACCACCACCACCACCACCACCACCAACAACAACAACAACAACAACAACAACAACAACATCAAAACAGCTATAAGCAAGTTGTTGGTCAGAAGGTTTAAATGAGCCCTGAAAAATATAGGTTCTTGCCTGCTTGGTAGAATTGTTAAAGGCAATTGTTGAAGACAACACAATTTGGTAACAGGGTAGAAGAAGTCAAGCAGGTACTGCCCTACAACTTCCTACACGAGGAGTTGGTCTCAGTGTCAGATGCCACCTATATATGCCACCAAGGGAGAACAGACAGTAATACTCTTACCCATCTGTAAAGTCTGTTGTATTAGTTCCTTCCCTGTAGCTGTGATTAGACACATGTAACTAATAAGAAGACACTTTTATCTGGGTTTATGTTTCCCGAGAGTGAGAGCTCATCACCATCATGGTAGGGAAGCTTGGCAGCCAGCCTGTATGAAGACGAGCAAGGTAAGAACTCATATCTTAGGCATAAAAAGGAAGCAGAAACAAATGGAATGTCCTAAGGCTTCTGAAACATCAAATCTTCCAAGTGACACACACCTTCTAGCAATGTCAAGTCTCCTAAACCTATCTAAATATCTCCACCAGTCAGAGACCAAGTACTCACACGCAGAGACTTTGGGGATACCTCATTAGAACCTGATCTATAAACTATGACAACGACAGACCTAGCTTTGTATTTCCAGTGACTCAATGGTTGTACCTACAGCTTGGAAGTAACCAACAGCTGTCTAATTGGACCTAAGGCCCATGCAATAGATACTATAAACCTAATCAAGAAGTCGTGGCTGGTATGTTCCCAGTTCCCACAGGAGAAGCCACTACTATCATTTTGAGAAGTTAAAATAACTCACAAGTATCTTCCAAACACTCAGTTCTTATGGCTATAGGTAAGTGCCGCTCTATGCACCAAAGCTTCCTTTTGAGGCTGTCAGAGGTAGAGATCCACAGCTGGTCACAATTCAGAAACCGTGAGTTGCTCAGGCTCAATAGGACATGTATGACCTAGCACTCACAGGTAAGGCTCAGAACATCGTGGAACCTGGGACAAAGATTCTATGATACTGAGGACAAAGATCAGTGCTGAAAGACAGTGTCTTCTGAATACAATGGGGATGCCGAACCCACGAATTCTGAACATGATTACCTGAAGAAAGCCATACCAGTGGTCCTGTCAACACTGACAGAAGACAACTTCCTGCTACTGGATGAATAGCTATCAGTATAGCTGATATTGATACTGATACTGATGCTGATACTGATAAGGGATACTGAAGGAAGAAAAGCAATCAGTTTTCTTCACACAGTTGCTGGATACTGACTTTTCAGTGTTAAACATGCATTTGTGTGTGTGTGTGTTTGTGTGTGTGTATGTGTGTGTGTGATATACACATACGAAATTAAAAACAATTATTGGAGAAATTGAGAAGTGTAAGGAGGAGAGGAAGGAGTGGAAATGATGTACAGAAAGTGCACTTACTAAGTAAATTCACACAAAAAATAAAAGTACATTTAAGAGTTAAATGTAAATGCACTTAAGATTAATGAGTAAATAACTAAGAATAATAACTGAATTCTTGAAAAATAGAAAATGAAATTAAGCATATTAAAGAGATTCACGTATTCCATAATTCTATACCAGAAAAGTTTACTAGAAAAAAAGGTAAAACAAGATTTAGAAATAAAGATTAAGAGAATCTATTACTCTAATTACTGATATACTTTTAGCCATGTGGAAAATAACAGATCTGAAATATTAGACATCTGATAAGAAAAAAACATGGTAAATATATAAATAAAACCAACCTTAAGTTTATAAAACAATTTTAAATAACAATATAAAAATTAAGAAAGGTTTTGGTTTAAGGGTGTTGTTTTGCTTGGCTAGGTCATACAAGTCTGCACATATTTGTACAATATAATGATGACATTTCTAGGGTGCTCATCTAAAAATAGAGTCCTTAAGTAACACACTAAGTAACACACTATAAAAAGAGGAAGCTAATGGGTGTCAGTGTGACAAAACAAAGAAAAAAAGGAGGTTAATAAAGAAGAGAAAGGATAATAAATGATGGGAAAATAAAAACAAAGTACTAGAAACACAAGGAAAGGACATGAAAAGTCACAAGGAAAGGACCAAGTATCATAGAAAGGCAGGCCCACTAGAATTTAACACCTGGCTCTTCACTGTAACCTCTGAAAGCCAGGAAGGGATGGATGGTGGGTACCCTGCAAACTGAGAGACCAAAGAAGCCAGACTAGACAGCATACACTGTAAAATTATAAATCACAGAAGATGAAGGAAGAAAAACGTTAACTTATAAGACCAAACCTAAGCAACTACTGGACAGCAATCCAGCTCTACAGAAGGCACTAGGAAGAAACACCTGAGGAGACAATTGACCACTGAAGAGGACACATAGAACAAACAATCCAGAAACAGTAAATCACTCAAGAGGTTAAAAATGACCACACCACCACAACAAAAAACCAAAAATCAATAAACACTGCTCATTAACAACTCTCAGTACTGATGATTAAAACTCTCAGTACAGATTAACAGACTCGATTAGAAAAGAGGGTCCACCTTTTTTATACTTCAATGACTTAATATCCATACACAGAGGTATTAGCTTATCCATGTTCCTTGCTGCTCTATTCATGATAGTTATAAACTGGAATGAGCTAAATATTCACCAACTGATGAACGAAGAAAATTAGTATATTTACACAGTGGAATATTACTCAGCAACTAGTAAAAATGGAATTATAGAGTTCTGCAAGTAAAAGGATATAGTTAGAAATAGTCATCCCCTGTGAGGTAAACCGGAATAAAAAGACAAGTATTGTATATATTTTTTAATGTGGATATTCACTTTTAAGTTTTCAGTATGTGTGATACAATCCAAATGGCCACAGTGATTAGATATTTAATAACGACTAAATGGAAGGAAGGGATCTCCCAAGGAGGGAAAAACAGTATATAGTGTTTTGGGGGAGATTAAACGGAAACAAGGAGAATTAAATGGGGGGGGGAAATAATGAGGGAATACAGGGAGTGAAAACTAATACAATATTGAAAGAAAGTCAATATGGAAGACTATTACTAGAGAACTTTTCCAAAACATATAAATATATGAAAGGACTCTATCTTACCAAATAACAGGAAAGACAATACCCAAATGAGACTAAACTAATGGCCCAAGGAAAACATCCAGTGCCAGAAATGGGTTAGTTTGTTGAGTTTCTGGCCAAAGGGATCTCATGGAAACTACAGAGTATGCCAGGCTATTGTCAGAGCGATTAGCTGCTATCCATAAACTGATGATAAATGATGCAAAAGGCAACACTTACCTCATCTTATAAAACATTTACAAGTTAAGCTGTTGCCTAACTAGAAGCCTTACCTTACTGACCAGTGTTCCTGAACTGAATGCATACTGCATGACGCTGAAGGAGAAAAGGATTAAGCAGTGTTACCCAGCAGTGATCTGCATGTCAGATACACTGGCCCAAGCGTGGCACGACGGTCATGGGAGTGACCACACACTTTTTGTTTGGATTTAAGGTTTCAGTTAGTGCACAAGGAGGCCTTTTTCAGGTCTGTGATTTTTCAGATTTGGCCAAAATGAATTAAAACAACAACATATTTAATTCAAACTATTTAGAATATCTCTGAGGAAGGAGGAAGACTGAATGCAATAATAAAGTTTGCATTAAGAACTGATTGGACCTTTAAACTTTTCTTCAAAATTTAATTCAGATTTTTTTTACACTGTTTTAAAAGCAGGATAGGCACTGCATGAGGTAAGAGAGTAAATAAAGTTTCTTTAAATTCATGAGACATATGCATACACACACACACACACACACACACACACACACACACACACACACACACAGAACATGTTTAACATATTTGAGTGCACATTGGTACAGATCCCTTATAACCCATCAAAAAAAATCAAGTTTTTAAGAAGACATTCTGAAAAAAAAAAAAAAACAAAAGAAAAATTATCAGAAGCGTAAAAGTGGATGTCTCAAATTTAGTGCATACTTTTACTAGGAGAATACAATATTTTTTTAGGCTCATAGCAATGTGAACTGTACTGAGGTAATCAGACAGCATAATGTAATGGAGTTAGAAGCACACAGAAATACATACCTACATACTATCCCCTTTCCTAGCAGGTTTGTGAAGAATATAAAATCCTGACATTTGGTTATGTAAAATTACAGGGCTCAAGATGATTTTTCTTATTCCTTTAGCCTTCCTTTACTCTGGCACATGGAAGATAGGATAGAGTTACTGAAATCAGAAATCAGGATGGAGTTACTGAAATCTACGTATCCTTAGAAAAGATGAATAACAATATAAAGGCAAAATGACCGTGAGTGTTATGCATTTACTGTGACCTAGGTTTGTTTTTATTTGTGAACATTTTTCATTATTCTGTATTTATTCTACAGAAATTTGGTCTTAGTATGCTATGTTGTCACCTGGTCTTAGAAGAGCTTCCTGCCTCAGCCTTTCAAGCATCTGTGATTAAACACGTGTCCCACTTTGAGTAACTAAAAATGAATTTTTTTTTGGCTGCTGGGCCTGGAACACACTAAAAATATATTCTGACATCAAGTTCTAACCTCATATTTCGTTTGTAAATATCAAATAACCCTCATCCATACCCTTTTCACCCAAATCTCTTTGAATATAGGCAAGAACTTGTGCCTATGATTGAGTATGGCAAAGATAATACTTTGTGATTTCAGAAGCTAGGCCATCAAAAGGACAAGTATTCCACCTAACTTTATTTTTCTAGACACTCCTGCATGAAGACTTCATTTTGTGAAGACATTATATATACAGTGACTTCTACTGAAAAACTGAGTTCTGTACCAAAAGAATCATCTGCTGGATGTGAATAAATACTTTTGCCCATGATTTCAATTTTACAGCTGTCTTGTTAAGAGTTGCTGTGGAGAAGCACCATGACCAAAAGCAAGTTTAGGAGGATATGACTCATTTGGCTTATACTTTCACACTGTACCCCATCATTGAGATAAGCCGGGTCAGGAATTCAAACAGGACAGGAACCTGGAGGCAGGAACTGATGCAGAGGTAATGGGGGAATGCTACCTACTGGCTTGCTCCCTATGATTTGGGCAGCCTGCCTTCTCGTAGAACTCAGGACCATCAGTCAAGGGATGGTCCCATCCACAATGGGCTTGGCCCTTCCACATCAATCACAAATTAAGAAACTACTTAACAGGTTGTCTCCAGCCCAATCTTATGGAGGTATTTCCCAACTGTGGTTCCCACATGTCAAGATTAATCTAGCCTGTTTCAAGTTCTTATACAATCAGCCAATACAACTGAGGCTTTGTCAATATGACACACGCATAGCTCATTGTTAAGCCACAACCTTTCCTTTCTTGTTCATCTCCAAGATCATACATTAATAATGACAATACAATAATACAATATAATAATTTAGTGTAAAACATTAACAAACTTAAAATGTTCCAAACTTGAAAATTCGAACGCTAAAAAAGTATAGTCTCTTAAAATCCAATAGCTCTCCACTGTGGGTACTAAAAAATAAAAAGTAAATGAAAATCTTCAAGAGGGAAAACCCAGGTCACAGTCACATGTGGACAAATCAAAACCAAACTCCAGTTCCAACTGTTAAACCTGGATAAGCAATGTCTGGCATCCACTAATGATCTGGGCCCCTCCTAAGGGCTTGGGTCACTTTCTTGGCTCGGCCTTCAGACTCTGGACACTCAGAGAGGCTCCTTAGATTAGGCTGCACTCCACACCTGCTGCCACCTTTGGCAGTCATCTCATAATACAGCCAACTGCAAATGCTATGGCCTTCTGCTGCCATTCCCCTGCATCTCACCAAGAGTCTCCAGGATTCTACTCAGGGACTCCAGCTCCGCCAAGCCTCAGCTGCTCTTCAAAACCCCTTTATGCCTTAAAAACCAGTACTACCTGAGCCAGTCATTCTAAAGTTCAGCAACCAGCATGAGATACCACGTTGTCGCTTCTGGAAGACAGATTCTTTGTGTTGACCCTTAACAAACAGTTGCCAGAACATTCCACCACACAATCCTGGTCTCTTTTTAGTCATACCTGACACTTCAGCCCCAACTGACCAGCCGCAGCCCCAGGAAAGCAGAGGCTTCATTTTAGTGGTTCTGGACTCTTCTCAACCACAGGCTATTCTTCAGGTCCAGCTGTCCAGACATCACAGGTTCTCTACACAAAAGGCCTATTAGAGTCTTTGTTGTCCCTCAGAAACCTCACAAGCCAGGTTTCCACTATCCTTACTGCTTTCAACATTTTTATCTTCCAGACTCCTACAGAACAGCTCATTGAGCTCTCAATACCCAATGGCTTTTCTAGCCCAAAGTTCCAAAGTGCTTCCACAATCCTCCCAAAACTGTATGGTCAGCTCTGTCACAGCAAGAACACATTTATCCTGGTACTAACATGCCCAAGGGTTATTTACGCTGCAATGAAACACCATGAAACCTTTTTCAAGGGTTATTAAAAGATGACAAACAATTTATTCACATGAGTTACCTGTGATCAAATAATGTGAACAAACACTTTAAGTTATGAAGATCTCTCATCATTAACTGTAACTAATCCAATTCATCTAAATAAAATACAATAAATAAATTGTCACAGAGTAGAAAACTATGGTTACTTTTTATCAGACTCCCATCTCCCTAAATTCCTTGCTGTTACCTTCCAGTAATTTCTTTAAAAATCCTTCTCAGCTTTTAAACTTAGAAATTTTTGGACCATTCTCATAGTTTTTTCCCCCTATTAAACACTGGAATCAAGTAAACAATGTCACTATACTATACAAACAACCCAGATGTGCTTTTTATACTGTCACATCCAAAAAGTAGTAAGGTGAGAAATCTTACTCACTGATCATGATCTTCTGATTTCAAACATCTTGATTTAGCTACAATCCAATACACAGGTTCTTGGAGAAGTTATCTTCAGGAGAGAACATAAAAAAAAAAAAAAAAGGAAAAAAAGGAAAAAAAAAGATTATTCAGAAGAACAAAGCAGTAAGCCTTAAAAGCATTAATTTTTATTAGTATTTTTCATCATTTCTGTTTAATATTTTTATAACAGGACAAAACAGAAATCAACAGACTGGGAAAAAGTTTTTACCAATCCTACATCCGATAGAGGGCTAATATCCAATATATACAAAGAACTAAGTAAGTTAGGCTCCAGAGAATCATATAACCCTATTAAACATGGGGTACAGAGCTAAAAAGAAGAATTCTCAACTGTTAAATGTCAAATGTCTGAGAAGCACCTAAAGAAATGTTCAACATCCTCAGTCATCAGAGAAATGCAAATCAAAACAACCCTGAGACTCCACCTCACACCAGTCAGAATGGCTAAGATAAAAAATTCAGGTGATAACAGATACTGGAGAGAATATGGAGAAAGAGGAACACTCCTCCATTGTTGGTGGGATTGCAAGCTGGTACAACCACTCTGGAAATCAGTCTGGAGGTTCCTCAGAAAATTGGATATAGTACTACCTGAGGACCCAGCTATACCACTCCTGGGCTTATACCCAAATAATGCTCCAACATACAACAAACACACATGCTTTGTTCGTAGCAGGCTTATTAATAATAGCCAGAAGCTGGAAACAACCCAAATGCCTTTCGACAGAGTAATAGATACAGAAAATGTGGTACATCTACACAATGGAATACTACTCAGTTATTAAAAACAATGATTACATGAAATTCTTACGCAGATGGATAAAACTAGAAAATATCCAGAGTGAGATAACCCAAATCACAAAATAACACACATGGTATGCACTCACTGATAAGTGGATATTAGCCCAAAAGCTCAGATACAATCCACAGATCACATGAAGGTAAAGAAGTTGGAAGATCAAAGAGTGGATGTTTCATTCCTTCTTAGAAGGGGAACAAAATATTCACAGGAAGAAACAGAGACAAAGTGTAGAGCAGAGACTGAGGAATAGGTCATCTAGAGATGAACCTATCTCATCAAACCCAGAAAATATTGTAGATGCCAAGAAGTGCATGCTGACAGGAGCCTGATACAGCTTTCTCCTGAGAGGCTCTGCCAGAACCTGACAAATACAGAGTCAGATGTTCTAAACTAATCATTGGACTTAAAATGGGGCCCACAATGTAGGAGTTAGAAAAAGAACAGAAGGAGTTGAAGGGGTTTTCAACCTCTTTCAACCTCCATAGGAGGAACAACAATGTCAACGAACCAGACCCCCCCCCCCCCCAGAGCTCCCAGACACTAAACCACTAACCAAAGAGTACACATGGAGGGACCCATGGCTCCAGACACATATGTAGCAGAGAATGGCCTTGTCAGGCATCAATGAGAGGAGAGGCTCTTGGCCCTGTGAAGGCTCAATGCCCCGGTGTAGGGGAATGCCAGGGCAGGGAGGTGGGAGGGAGTAGGGTAGGTGGGTGGGGGAACACTCTCATAGAGGAAGGGGTAGAGAGGAAGGGATAGGGCGATTCCAGAGGGTAAATTGGGAAAGGGGATAACATTTGAAATAGAAGTAAAGAAAATATCCAAGAAAGAAAAAAAGATGATTCAGAAGAAAGAAGTAAGCCTTAAAAGCATTTATTTTTATTAGTAGTTTTCATCATTCCTATCAAAGGATATGTAAAATACAAATGATATGCAATGTTATATCTTTTATATAAACTTTGTACATTTTATAAAGTTCAGTGACCACTTTTTAGACTAATCTTAATCTCTTTTTTCACTGCTTTTACTCTGATTTTGTTATGTTCAAACTGTCTCAACCACCTGGCTATCAATATCATCAAAACCCCCTCCATGACTGTTTTTTCCTGATTGTTTTGCATAAAACATTATGAAATATAAACTCTACTAAGAGTGGAAATATCCCTGTCAATCAATATCCTCCATCTGAGACCAAGTTCTGCCTCTTAATCCTATCAGTTGCCCTTCTTCCTTCAGACTCTGTAACACTCCATAGTTATTGAATACCACACTTAATACAACTCTAAACTCTCCAACACTTATTATTTCCCTCCTCTTACTATGGACAGATACTACTTTCTTGGCCTGGCTTTGTGATTTAAGTTTGTTACCCTTTCTGTTTCTAGTCCACTTAGTCTCTCTTGATTACCTTTCTTTCTCTTCGTTTTCACAAATTCATTGAAGAAGTTAACCACTGTTTTTGTTTTGTTTTGCTTTCCCGAGATACTTGAAGCAATCCCACTAAATTCAGGAACAAGACAAAGATGCCCACTCTTCCCATATCTATTCAATACAGCACTCAAAGTTCTAGCCAGAGCAATAAGACAACAAAAGGAGATCAAGGTAAAAAGGATACAAATTGACAAAAAGTCAGGGTATCACTATTTGCAGATATTATGATAATATACATAAGTGACCCCAAGAATTTTACCAGAGAACTTCTACAGCTGATAAACAACTTCGGTCAAGTGGCTGGATATAAAATTAACTCAAACAAATCAGTAGACTTCCTTTATACAAATGATAAACAAGCTGAGAAAGAAATTAGGGTAACATCCTTCACGATAGTCACAAATAATAACACCTTGTAGTCACTTTAACCAAACAAGTGAAAAATCTATATGATAAGAACTTCAAGTCTCTCAAGAAAGAAATTGAAGACTTCAGAAAATGGAGAGATCTCCCACGTTCATGGATTGCTAGGATTAACAGAGTAAAAATGGCCATCCTACCAAAAGCAATAAACAGATTCAGTGCAATCCGCATCAAAATTCCAACTCAATTCTTCAAAGACATGGAAAGAGCAATTCTCACTTTCATATGGAAAAACAAAAAACCCAGGACAGTGACAACAATTCTTAACCATAAAAGAACCACCTTTCAATTAATAAGGAATCACATTAACCAGGACTTCTGTTCATTAGTTCAGGTAATTGTTGTTCATAACAACAATCTAATAGAATTAGACTCTTGATCATTACTTGGGCTTAGGAACAAAAGACAGCAAGGAGCCAGGCACTATACATCAATCTCATTAATTTATTTAAATATAAGGAAAATGTTAAGAATCCCAACCTTAAATGCTTTCCCAAAGACTCTGAATATGCACTCTTTTTCTAGTAAGCAACGCTTCCTACTGGGCACATAACCTAAATTACCAACCAAAACTTATGACATATATCCTGCTAAACAAAAATCATTGCACCCTGCTGAAAATTCTCATCTCTATATTAATACTCAACTCTTTGGTTCACACATAAACAAGGCTGACAGGTCTTGATCTGAGATCACTCTCCACTGCCAATATAGCCACTCCCCTTATTATTACTCACCTAAATTCAAATGTTGTACCTGTTAACTATCCTGGCTACCTATTCTATCATTTAATTGTTTAGAGGTGAGGCCACTGCACATTTGGACTTATGTTAAAATTGCTTAAATGGCTTCGCAACGTTCCTGTCCTCCAATCCATATTACTCACAGTAGACAGAATGCGCTTTCTGTAATCCAAGCTTTATTACATTGTTCTCTGAAGAGTCAAACTTTGCCACACTTTAAACATTCAATTGGCTTCTCAATGTCATCAGACTCACATATAAACCGTTTTTCACGGGTTGGTGACTGTGGTGCTAACCGCTATGCATCCATATTAATTGATAAGGTGGGAGTTTTCTTCCTCTTCCTTAACACATTGCCATAAGATCATTACCTGAACTAATATTTCTTTTCCAGGTCTATGTAAGTACTTAGTGTTCTTGTCATACAATGACATGTGATAATCCTGGGAAAATCTTTTCTCATTTATATAATCGGTTGTGGTGACCAGTGGCACAGTTTTGGTGTCCAATAAAATAGACAGTCCTAGTACCTATACATTTCTAAGATTGCCTATCAGGTAGGCTGTGGAAATAAAGGTTATTTGGGGCCAATAAGATAATGAACAATGGAGCCAAGTCTAGGGTTAGTCCTTAAATGCTTCCTATAAGATTATTCAATCTCTCCTCTCTTACCACGTCAATTTGAAAAGCAAATTCAGGAGGCAGGGTTAGCCTAATATACTAATGAAAAACAAATTCCTCATGGTACTGTTATTTCTGGAATACTTGGTTTCAATAGCTGAGTGTAGCCTACGCTTAGCAAAAAGAAAGTAACATAACTTGAGAACTATGTACTTACATAAACCAGGAAAAAAACAGAAAGATTATTTCAGGTAATAGTCTTAGGCCAATGACTAAAGGATGACAAAATCTCCTACAGGGCTTCCTTATTACTCAAATTAATTAATTAAATTAAATTTCTAGTATTTAGCCCAGTACTTTAAACAGAAAGTAATAGAAAGAAAACAGTCACATGGTTGGATATACTCTACACTGCTTTGTACAATATCACGCCACCGTTACCGATAACTAAATACTGCATACTACCTACAGTCTTCTGTAGTTGCAATGCCTTTTAATTTCAGTTTAATAATAACTACATAGGTATATCATAGATTTAATATTTAATAAGTAGGGACCTGCTATTCCCAACAAATAAAATGTCATAAGCATATAATTTTATATATGTAAAATATTATAATAAACCCAAATATTTCCTGGTTTTGGACATTTAGACTTTTCTGTCATCAATTTTAGATGGACCATTATTTCTGTTTCTATTCAAGTTAATAAATTTCATACGTTTACATACAGTAGGTTCCATTTTCTTTTTACACTGTATTTTCCTTAAGAGTTTGAATTTTGTCTTCATATTCTTATCCTCCATGGTATGCTTACCTTGATGTTAATAGGCACTGAATGTTACATATTACACTGTTAATATATACTGAATGAATTTCAAACAATGTGATTAACGTAAAAAAAAGATATTTCTTGGTGCCGTATTAATAAGACATTGGAGCATATGAATTAAAAACTCTTGTCTCTGCAATTCAGAAGAATGTAACAACCAGGCATCTATAATCCTGGCACACAAGAGGTGGAGGAAGAAGAATGGCCAGCAAGTTTGGATTTAATAGTGAATTTCAGGCAAGCTTTGGTTGCAACTTAAGATCCTTTCTAAAAAAAGGGAGAAGAGATGGGGGAGCAAAAAAACCAAAAGAATCTAACAAATGAAGACTCTGTACTGTTCTGGTGAGCTCTGGTCCTGATGGGAAAGGACAACAGGTAATCAAGGAAGGAGATGGTGTCAGGAGATCTGGATGGATCTTTCTTGCAGTTCTAAAGTAAGAGCTGTCTAGAGCAGGGGTTTTCAGTCCAACAGCACTGGCATTTTAAACTGTTTGACTCTTCATGTTGGGGTCTGTGCTGAGCACTGTATAATGCTTAGTAGCAAGCATTCTTGATCTCTCTATCTATTACGCTAGATGCCAATAGCACTACCTTGAGTTCTTCGGGTCTAGTCATACACAGATCCACAAACCTTTCAGTACATTCTCCTAAGGCAATCTCCTTCAAATGAGGACAGCTGTTCAATAGTAAAAAAGAACAACTGTGCCTCACAATCCTAGCTCCGAACGCAGAATTTCACCCTCAAATTTTCTGGCTGAATTCCTAACCAGCTAGAAAAAAAAATTAAAGCTATAGATGAGAAATGTACAACCAACATAATCCTACATGGAGAAACAATATAAACCATCAACTGAAGTCAGGGAGGAAGCACTGATGGTCACTCTCCCCACTCCTTTTCAATTCTGTGCTCAACTACTACATGAATCAATAAAGCACAAGAAGAAAATTGAAGGGATACAAAGAGGGAAAGGAATAAAACATCTTTATTTGCAAATCTCTGGATATTACACATTAGAGAACCATTAACTGTGTAAAAACATGTCTAGAAGAATAACTAGAGCAATGTGGCAGGACACAATCAATAAATTTCTATGCACCAGCAAAAAGACTAGAGAGAAGGAGAACATGGACACACTCCATAAACAATGCCCTCTAAGTAAATAAAATACATAGGAATTAACAACCAAGGAGCTGCTAGATCTCTACAATAAAAACTTTAAACTTTTGAAAAGATAGGAAAAAAATAAAAAAAAAAACACTAGAAAATGGAAAGGTACCCCATGTCGATTGATTGGTGGAATTAATACTAGGAAATGACCATTTCTTCCACAAGCTATTTATAGATATAATACCGTCCCATCACAAAATCCCCATCAAATTCCTCACAGAAATAGAAAACAAAACTATCCAAAAATTGATATGGAATCACAAAAGATGCTGGACAAGACAGAAAAATATACAACAAAATCAGAAACAATGCTGGAGATTACCATTTCACTTTTAAGATATACTAGTGTCATGCTGATAAAAATATGTGACGCTGGCACAAAAGCAGACACGCAGGTCCACGTAACAAAACTGAAGATTTGAAATGGGGCAATATCAGGGCATATGTGATCTGATAAGGAGACTGGGAGAAGTGGAGGGCGGGGCTCTAATTATCAAAACGAGAGGGGAATAAAGAACAGAGGAAGGTTAGATATATTCTGAATTATATAGTTTAATTGAATTTTTTTTCATATGGACTGACAATGCTCCTGTAAGACCCAAGACAACCTAAGAAAAACCACAACACCAAGCATGAGAAGCCGATTTCTTGAGTTGTTAGACAGATCTGTTCAAAAAACTCCCAAAATATTAGGCTATTGTTATTACCCTTGGTTGCCCACCACGATTGGAAGGTCAGTCCGTATTTCAAGGACAGCATACATTTCAGACAAAAGGTCCAAAGGACCCTGGGCTGGAACTGATCTGAGTGCCTTCTCTCTGAGGTCCATCTTCCATGGTACCAGAAGTCACCATGAAGGCTTCCAAAGAAAGGAATCCACCAACAGTTCTACCCAGCTATGATAACTATTTACCTCAACAGCCAGGAAGGCACAATAACCACAAAGGTGGAGTGTTAACAAGCTTATACTGACAGTAGCCAATAGTTCTCAAATTAGATCTCTCATCCACTCAGCAAGAGGGAAATTATGACTGGTATTGGAAGCCTAGTCAACTATCCAGGGCTAATGAAGTTATGAATCTTGAAGAATAATCTACTAACACCATTCTACTGAACTGCACGATTCCGATGCACACTAAAAATATCTGTCCTTATAAGCATAGATAAGTAAATCCTCATCCCTGATCCAAGAAATTTCCCTTTGCCAAACACCGAGAATCTTACAGAAAACCACAACCAACCAAAATGTACAGTTGTCGAGTCCAGTAACAATGGGTATAATTACAAAACAACTCCTGTACTTAAGACCCAGGGAACACTGCTGAAGAAGGGTTGGAAAGACTGTAAGATCCAAAGGATCAGGGGGTATGTTGTCAAACTGCATTTGTAGTAATGTCAGAAGAGATGCCCATAAAGTCTCAGCAGCAATGAATACCTGACACAAGCTGAACAGAGATAACAATGGAAATGGGAAAGTGGACAGGGAAGAACATGAGACTTGAATCCTACACAAAGAATTATATGCAACTAAAGATGGCTGAAAGTAGAAGAGATAGAATTCACAGAGAAAAAGACACTAATCGATTATCTAATGCCAAATGATCTTCAAACATTCATATAACTAACACTGTATAGACCAAGTAGGTTCTAGTAAAACGTATGTGTACACACACACACACACACACACACACACACACACACACATATATATATATATATATATATATATATATATATTTGACAAAGCAAAGAGGGGTATGAGGAGGGTTTAGAAGGAGGAAATGAAAATGATGTCACTATATTATGAACGTAAAAATAAAAAACAAACAGAAATTTGAAACAACCCAATGAATAACCAAACAAATGAGATATGTTTAAAATGACCCTTCTTTATCCAGTAATAATAAATTTACTGTAAAAGAAGAAGAGATAAAAATGAACTTCTGCCTTTCAGTCTCCATCTGCACCCAGAGCTAAGGTTCTCCCACAGCCCTCGGTACCAAATCCGCCCATAGAGAGTTGGTCTCCTAAGCCCACAATCCACAGGTGAGACCACCGCTTTCCCTCAAATAACTGTACAAAGAGGGACCAACCAGGAGCACACAGGGCACAGATCTGTGGAGCAGCCTGGGACAGGATCCTTCCAGTCTCCATTTGCACCTAGAGCGAAGGCTGTCCCACAGCCCTCCGTAACCAAATCCTGACAAGAGAGAGCTGATCTCCCAGCACTGCTCCTACTCCTAAGATCACGGAGTCATAGGTCAAGGGGAGGGACAAGTTCCAGTTAGAGACAGCAACACCAACTAATACCAGAGATAACCAGACGGCAAGAGGTCATAGTAAACAATGAGTAAAAGAAATGCAAAATGCACAAAGCTCCTAATCCAAAACATAAGAAATCCAGGACACAATGAGAAGACCAAACCTAAAAATAACAGGGATAGAAGAGAGCAAAGATTACCAAATTAAAGGGTCAGTAAATATCTTCAACAAAATCATAGAAGAAAACTTCCCTAACCTAGCCCATGAACATAAAAGAAGCCTACAGAACTCCAAATAGATTGGACCAGAAAAGAAACTCCTCCCAACACATAATAGTCAAAGCACCAAATGCACAGAACAAAATAAGAATATTATAAGTAGTAAGGGGGGTTAGGGATTTAGTTCAGTGGTAGAATGCTTGCCTAGCAAGTGCAAGGCCCTGGGTTTGGTCCTCAGCTCCGGGAAAGAAAAAAAAAAAAAGATTTAGAAGTAGTAAGGGAAAAAGGTCAGATAACATATAAAGGCAGACCTATTAGAATTACACCAGACTTCTCACCAGAGACTATGAAAGCCAGAAGATCCTGGGTTCCCTAAGAGAACACAAGTGCCAGCCCAGACTACTATATCCAGCAAAACTCTCAATTAACATAATGGAGAAACAAAGATATTCCATGACAAAACCAAATTTACACAATATCTTTCCACAAATCCAGACCTACAAAGGATAATACATGAAAAATTCCAACAGAAGGAGGGAAACTACACCCTAGAAAAAGCAAGAAAATAAACTTCTTTCAACAAACTGAAAAAAAAGATAGCTGAACAAATATGATTCCACCTCTAACAACAAAAATAAGAGGAAGCAACAAACACTATTCCTTAATACCTCTTAATATCATTAGACTCAATTCTCCAATAAACAGATATAGACTAACAGACTGGATACATACAGGACTGAGCATGGTGCTGCATGCAGGAAATGTACCTGAGTGAAAAAGACACACACTATCTCAGAGTAAAAGCCTGGCAAAAAATTATGCAAGCAAATGGTCCCAAGAAGCAAGCTGGAGTAGCTGTTCTAATATAGAATAAAATCCACCTTCAACCAGAATTTTTCAAAAAAAGGAAGGACACTTCATACTCCTCCAAGTAAAAATCTATCAAGATGAACTCTCAATTCTGAACGCCTTTGCTCCAAATGCAAGGGCACCCACATTAATAAAAGGAATCTTATTAAAGCTCAAAGCATACATTGCACCACCCACAAAAATAATGGGAGACTTCAACACCCCACTCTCATCAATGGACAGAGCATGGAAACAGAAACTAAACAGAGACCCAGTGAAACTAACAGAAGTTATGAACCAAATGCATTTAACTGTTATCTATGGAACATTACATTCTAAAACAAAGGAATATACCTTCTTCACAGCATCTCACGGTACCTTCTCCAAAATTGATGATATAATTGGTCACAAAAAGACCTCCCACAGACACAAGAAGATTGAAATAACCCCATACACATTATCAGATCATCATGGACGAAGACTGGTCTTCAATAACAACAAAAACAACAGAAAGGTCACACACACAGGGAAGCTGAACAATGCTCTACTCAATGATAACTTGGTCAAGGAAGAAATAAAGAAATTAAAGACTTGATAGAATTTAATGAACATGAAGGCACAGCATACCCAAACTTTTGGGACACAATGAAAGCCATCCTAAGAGGAGAACTCATAGCTCTGAGTGCCTCCAAAAAGAAACTGGAGAGAGCATACACTAGGAGCTGGACAGCACACCTCAAAGCTCTGGAACAAAAAAGAAGCAAATACACCCAAGAGGATTAGAAGGCAGGAAATAAACTCAGAGCTGAAATCAACCAAGTGGAAACAAACTAACTATGCAAAGAATCAACAAAACCAGGAGCTGGTTCTTTGAGAAAACCAACAAGATAGATAAACCCTAAGCCAGACTAACTAGAGGGCACAGAGACAGTATCCAAATTAACAAAGTCAGAAATGAACAGGGAGATATAAGAACAGATTCTGAGGAAAATGAAAACTTATCACATCATACAACAAAAGCTTATATGCATCAAAATTGGAAAATTTGAAGGAAATGGACAATTTTCTAGACAGATACCAGGTACTAAATAAATCAGGTTCAGATAAACCATTTAAAGAGTTCCATAACTCCTAAAGAAATAGAAGCAGTTATTCATAGTCTCCCAACCAAAAAAAAAAAAAAAAACCCAGGAACAGATGAATTTAGTGGGGAATTCTATCAGACCTTCATAGAAGACCTAATACCAATAATTGTCCAAACTATTCCACAAAATACAAACAGAAGGATCACTACCCAATTCCTTTTATGAAGCCACAATTATGTTTATACCTAAACCACACAAAGATTCAACAAAGAAAGAGAATTTAAGTCCAATTTCTATTATGAATATCAATGCAAAATACTCGATAAAATTCTTGGAAACAGAATTGAAGGACACATTAAAATGATCATCTATCATGATCAAGTAGGTTTCATCCCAGGGTTGCAGGGATGGTTCAATATACAGAAATCAATCAACATAATCTACTTTATAATAAACTCAAAGGAAAAAAAATCACATGATCATCTCATTAAACGCTGAAAGAGCATCTGACAAAATTCAACACCCCTTCATTGTTCAAAGCCCTCGAACGATCAGGAATTCAAGGGCCATACCTAAACATAGTAAAAGCAATATACAGCAAACCAGTAGCCAACATCAAACTAACTGGAGAGAAACCTGAAGCAATCCCACTAAAGCCAGGGACTAGACAAGGTTGCCCACTAGGGTTACACCTATTCAACATAGATAGTACTTGAGGTCCTGGCCAGAGCAATTAGACAACAAAAAGAGGTCAAAGGGATACAACAATTTCAGTAAAGAGGCTGGATACAAAAATAACCTAAAGAAATCAGTAACCTTCCTCTACTCAAAGGATAAGCAGGCTTAGAAGAAAATTAGGGAAACGACACCCTTTGTAATAGTCACCAATAATATAAATTACCTTGGTGGGACTCTAAGCAAATCAGTGCAAGATCTGTATGACAAGAACTTCAAGTATCTGAAGAAAGAAACTGAAGAAGATCTCATAAGATAGAAAGACCTACCATGCTCATTGATTGGCAGGATAAATATAGTAAAAATGGCCATCTTGCTAAAAGCAATCTAAAGATTCAATGCAATCTCCATCAAAATTCCAACTCAATTCTTCATAGAGTTAGAAAGAGTAATTTGCAAATACATTTGGAATATAAAAAACCCAGGATAGTGAAAATTATTCTCAACAATAAAAGAACTCCTGGGAGAATCACCATCTCTGACTTTAAGCAGTATTACAGAGCAATCATGAAAAAAACTGTATGGTATTAGTACCAAGACAGGCAGGTAGATCAATGGAATAGAACTGAAGACCCTCAAATAAACCCACATACCTATGTTCACTTGATCTTTGATAAAGGAGGTAAAACCAACCAATGGGAAGGAAGACAGCATTTTCAAAAAATGGTGCTGGTTTAACTGGCAGTCACATGTAGAATATTGCAAATTTATATATTCTTATCTCCTTGTACAAAGCTCAAGTCCAAGAGGATCAAGGACTACAAATAAAACCAGATACACTGAAACTAATAGATAAGAAAGTGGAGAAGAGCCTGGAACACATGGGCACATGGGAAAATTTCCTGAACAGAACACCAATAGCTCATGCTTGAAGATCAAGAATTGACACATGGGACCTCATAAAACTATAAAGCTTCTGTAAGGCAAAGGACACTGTCATTAGGATAAAACAGCAACCAACAGATTAAGAAAAGTTCTTTATCAACCCTACATCTGATACAGGGCTAATATACAATATATACATTGAACTCAAGAAGTTAGACTCCAGAATGTCCAATAACCCTATTAAAAATGGGGTACAGAGTTACACAAAGAATTGTCAACTGAGGAATATCGAATGGCTGAGAAGTACCTTAAAAAAAGTTCAACATCCTCAGTCATAAGGGAAATGAAAATCACAATGGGGCTGGAGAGATGGCTCAGCGGTTAAGAGCACTGACTGCTCTTCCAGAGGTCCTGAGTCCAATTCCCAGCAACCACATGGTGGCTGACCACCAACTGTAATAGGATCTGAAGCCCTCTTCTGGTGTGTCTGAAGAGATTAACAGTGTTCTCATATACATAAAATAAATAAATCTTTAAAAAATAAAAAGAAAGAAAATCAAAACAACTCTGAGATTCCACCTCACACCAGTCAGAATGGCTAAGATAAAAAATTCAGGTAACAGCAGATCCTGGCGAAGATGTGGAGAAAGAGGAACACTCCTACATTGTTGGTGGGATTGCAAGTTGGTACAACCATTCTGGAAATCAACTTGGAGGTTCCTCAGAAAATTGGACATAGTACTGAGGACCCAGATATACCATTCGTGGGCATATACCGAAAAGATGCTCCAATGTTTAACAAGAACACATGCTCTACTATGTTCATAGCAGCCTTACTTAAAATAGCCAGAAGCTGGAAGAACCCAGATGCCCTTCAACAGAGGAATGGATACAGAAAATGTGGTACATCTACACAATGGAGTATTACACAGGTATTAAAAACAATGACTTCATGAAATTCTTAGGCAAATGGATGGAACTAGAAAATATTCTGAGTGAGGTAACCCGAGCTCAAAAGAACAGAAAGGAGAACAAAATACTCAGGGGAAGAAATACGGGGACAAAGAGTGAAGCAAGGACTGAAGGAAAGGTTATATAGAAACTATCCCACCTGGGGATCCATCCCATATGCAGCTACCAAACCCAGTCTCTATTGCTGATACCAAGAAGTACTTGCCAACAGGAGCCTGATATGGATGTTTCCTGAGAAGCTCTGCCAGAGCCTCATTGATACAGATGAGGATGCTTGCAGCTAACCATCAAACTCAGCACAGGGACCCCAATGGAGGAGTTAGAGAAAGAACTGAGGGAGCTGAAAGGGTTTGCAACCCTATAGGAAGAACAATAATATCAACCAACCAGACTCCCATGGCTCCCAGGGACTAAACCACCAATCAATGATGAATATACATGGAGGGACTTATCGCTCCAGCTGAATATGTATCTGAATATGGCATTGTCTGGCATCAATAGGAGAAGCCCTTGGTCCAGTGAAGGGGAATGCCAGGATGGTGATGTGGGAGTAGGTGCATGAGAGGGGCAGCATCCTCAATGATGCAAGGGGAAGAATGATGGGAGAGGTGGGAACAAGGAAAGGGGATAACATCTGACATGTAAATGCACAAAATATTAAAAAAACATTTAAAAAATGAACTACTTTTTTTAAAGATACAGGAGAAATGCTTTGAATTTTTCATTTTTAAAATTATGAATATTTACAAAATATACTATTATATCACAATAGATTATATGGTTTACAAAGACCAAACCGGGATCTTTAACATTTCAATTTCTTGAAAGGATACTTACAATTCTGATTCACCCACCTTAATTGTATGTACTTTTATAGTTAAGTGTTGCATTCCAATACTTATTTCGCATATGTACTTTCAAATCTAGGTTATTAACATTTCCATTTCCATCAAAGGACATGTAATGTTCATTTTTTAAGATTTAACTATTTTGTACATTTTCTAATTGTATCATTAGGTGTAAATTTTTTTTGATAACCTTTTTCTTAATCACATTACATTGCATTACCTCCTCTCCTTCCAGTAGTGCACTTACAACCCCCTCCCCCCTCCCCCCATCATTCTGATCTTCTTTCTCAAAGAAGAGGAAGTCCCCTTTGGTACCATATCACCCTGGGACAGCTAGACCCTGCAGGTAGGCACATCCTCTCCCACCGTGGCCCAGCTACACAGTCCAGGAAGAAGGGAATCAACAAAACCAAGAGCTGTCTCTTTGAGAAAAATCAACAAAATAGACAAACCCTGAGCCAAAATAAGACAGAAAGACACTGTTCAATTAACAAAATGATACAGGAGAAGGGAGACATACAATAGACACTGAGAAATTTCAAAGTATCATTAGGTCTTACTTCAAAAGCCTGAACTCCACAAAATTTGAAATCTTAAGTGAATGGATGAACTTCTAGATAGATACCCCTTACCAACATTAAATCAAGACTAGATAAACTATTTAAACAGTCTATAAACCCTAATAGAATAGCCATTCATAAATGTAATAAATTGTGATTACTAGTGTTCAAAGCTTAATTAAATAAACTTCTTTAAGACATAAAAAGGAAAGAAAACTGAAATCTGAAGCTTTTCTCTGTGCTATTTCCTTTTATCCATTCTGTAATTTACTTTAAAAATTTCAAAAGGCTACTAATGAAAGAAAGAAAATAGAAAAAGTGTAATTGTTAAACTGATTGTAGTATGCCATCTGATTTAACCATGGATAATTAAAAACTGATAGTAGTGTTGTTTTAACTCACAGTAATATTTCATTTTGTTTTTCTATTCTAAGAAAATGGAATCTCAGTTTTTCCCTCTCAAAATATAAAATGGTTTCAAATGGGTTTATAATCCAGAAAATCCCAAATACATTTCCCACTTCAATCTCTGAACTTATGAAACACTCTCTTCATTCAAAGTATTTTCTCCAAATCTGGTGAAGAAGGCAAGATGAAAACATACCAAAACTAACTTATGGTAATACATGTAAATTAAAAATAGGAATTGTGCATAGGTGTGTATTGGTTTAACAAGTGATTCATATTGATATGCATCAAAGTCTATATAAGTGTCAAATTCACTAATTAAATGCTCCCACCTTTATAAGAAAGTAATTAGTTTTATTACATAAAAGAAGCCTTCAAACCAAATTTTTACTTACATATAGATTGTGTGCATACTAATGGAATTATGCATTCTAACCAGTAATATGAGATATGATGTAGTTGCCTATAAAGTGTCCCCCAGATAACAAGAGTTTTGTTTTGTATATTTTTCAAGATCTAGTGCAGAATAATTAACACAAGTAAATAGATTTGATAAGGAAACATTCTTCACTTTCAAATACTTTTAGCATCGCCATCTCAATATTCACTATTTCATTTAAGGACTTGAAAATGCACACTCCTATGACAAAGACCATGCTCAAGTGATCATGAACAGAGTTATCCTTTAACTAGGATTTGGTGGCTGTGATCAAGCAGCAGTCACCAAAATGGTATTCAATGATAATCTATAGTTTGCTAGACTCCAATAATTTAAGATCCTTCAACTAACATTCTACATTCTGGGACTCTGAGGCAGCAGGGACAGTGGGAAAGCTTTATCTGTGGGATCTGACATGCTGCAATCTGAACTATATCAGTACCACCAGACTCAATCCTGGTCAGATCACAACTGGTGAGGAAAGGGTCCTAGGTCAGTGAATTGCAACACTTGTGTATGCTCGTTTCTGAGTTGTGAGTTAGTATTGAGTTACTATTATTTCTAAATTCTAAAACATTTAGAAATTTAAATGTATTTTTTTCAGAGTATTCTCTACGTAGTTTTTGTTCACATATATAAAAGGAAACACATTAGTATTTCAATTTATCAGTGCATACAGGGCTCATTCGTGTTTTGAAAGACTTTATGCAGCAATGTCACTAAAGGTAGACAGAAACACCTTAGGAATATATACAAGAATGAGTTTTTAGAAGTCTTTAGGAAGATTTCTTGGGGGAATTAGCATTTAAAAAGTTTAGGCCTGACTACCAGGATCCATCAATCCAAAAATCCAATGGAAAAGTATTATAAGAGGGAAAAACTTGTATTCCTAAAGTAGAAATGAACTTGGTACATTAAACATTGACAGGCCAATTGAGATTATTAATGTAGATTGCCAAGTCTTTTGGCTAATATGCAGAATTTGGAGGTTTCTAAGTTGTCTAAGTGATGGAATCTGTCTTACTACTTAAATAGTAAGCACTAGAATTAATCTTTGGTATTCTCACAACAAATTTCTAGTTTGTTAAATGATACTACCAGAAGAATTAGGCATAATCTAAGAAATTTAGTTCAGAGCCTGCCCCACATGTAGCCCATACATATACACCAAGCTAGATAAGATGGATGAAGCAAAGAAGTGCAGGCTGACAGGAACTGGATGTAGATCTCTCCTGAGAGACACTGCCAGAATACAGCAAATACAGAGGCGAATGCCAGCAGCAAACCAAGGAACTGAGAACAGGACCCCCGTTGACGGAATCAGAGAAAGGACTGAAAGAGCTGAAGGGGCTCGAGACCCCATATGAACAACAATGCCAAGCAACCAGACTTCCAGGGACTAAGCCACTACCCAAAGACTATACATGGACTGACCCTGTGCTCCAACCTCATAGGTAGCAATGAATATCCTAGTAAGATCACCAGTGTAAGGGGAAGCCCTGGGTCCTGCTAAGACTGAACCCCCAGTGAACGGGATTGTTGGGGGGAGGGCGGCAATGGGGGGAGGATGGGGAGGGGAACACCGATATAGAAGGGGAGGGGGAGGGGCTAGGAGGATGTTGGCCTGGAAACCGGAAGGGAATAACAATTGAAATGTAAATAGGAAATACCCAATTTAATAAAGATGGAGAAAAAAAATTCCAAAAAAAAAAAAATCAGAGGCTTGTATCTGCCACATATAATCATGTAAGGTAAATCTTGTCACTTAATTTCTCGAGAACTCATTTTCTGTAAGAAATGAAAACATCAATTCTATAAGAATTCCTGTGCATACAAATCAATTTAAAGAATACAAGTATTAAAAATTAATTTAACTTGTGGGTGATTAATAAATATCAGTAACATTGTTTATACTAGTATAGACCATTCTCTTATTTCTTATTTTGAGTGATTTATAGGTTGGTTGTTTTTGAGACGTGATTTCTATTTATACCTCAAACTTGTGATCCTCCTGGCTCAGCCTCCAGAATATTAGGATGATGGGCACACAGCACCATGTTTGCTATTCCAGATATTTTCATAAACTCAAAAACCAAAGAAAAACTGAAAGATGCTAAGTTTTCTAGAAAACTCTTCTGGCATATAACCTACCATTTTAAATGGCATATGATATAGTTAAATAGTTCAGCAATTATCAGAGTAAGTTTGCCATTATAAATGAGCCCGTCTGTATGTGGCAATACCTAACTACTTAACACAGTGATAAAAATATAAAATAATCATGATTATAACTTTAGATCAATACACAAAAACCTATACTCAAGATGATTTGCTTAAAGTATAGGACTCATAAGACTAAACTTTTCAAAATAGCCTTGAACCTTTTCTCTCTAGCTAGCATGAAAGTAGAAAGACTGCATAATGCTCTGATTTTCAGTTTTTAAGTGGTTTTGGTCAAAAAACAAAGAAAGCAGGAAAACTGTGGCTTATTACGTACTTATGTGTAAACATCAAAGACAATTTAACAGTTCAGATGTATCATGTAAAATTAGCAGGTAAGAATAAGACAGTCTCATCCTAACGAAGCTTAGCCACGAATTATGAGACTGATAAAGTCCACAATAGTATTACAGAGAGCCTAAGTCTTCCACAATGTGTTTAAGCAAACCAGCAGTGTGCCTAAGCAAAGACCTCCAGAGGTCTCAAAGTATTCAAAGGCAACGCAAAAAGAACAGAGTCTTTGCATGCCACTTCCTAGAGCACAGTTGGTATGGACAGTGGGTAGTGTCTAACGTACTTCTTTAAAAGCAGTAAGTGCATATAGCACATGTTGAGTGTACGATAGAAGGAGGTTAAGGACAACTAAAGAAAATATTGAACATGAACTTGCTTAAGAAATTGATTTTCAGATAAACTAAAGATATGTAAGAGAAACTGGTCACAGACAAATTTGTGTCTAGCTTTTTTACTTCTTACCAGTAGTAGTCAATATTCTTTCTTAAAAGCTTTTTGTTAGCACAGTGATCTGTCTGTCTGTCTGTCTGTCTGTCTGTCTGTCTGTCTGTCTGTCTTACATATGCAATAGTATTCGCCTGTGTTTGTGTGAGGGTGTTGAATTCCCTGGATCCAGAGTTTTCATTCTTAATGAATGGAACATACTGAGACAGAGGAAGGTTAAATGAGTGATTAGAAATCAAAGGTAAGTAGCAGAGGAGGAAAGGATGCAGGCCCAGATATTCTCCAACAGATAGCAGACATGCAGATGTCATTAAGTGCAGGCAAGCAGGTTCTGAAAAGGAATGGAATGGAAATAAAATTGCAACTAGGAGAGAGAGAAACAACACCATCTCTAGAAGGGCACAGAGACAGCTGTCTGCACATGTGGGAGGCTTAGACGGGAAGAGGATTGGTGAGTCTGGGCTATGAAGAAAGATAAAAACAGCAACGTCTGCTATGCCATGTTAGCTGTTTTCTTAGCTTATTGAAATGTGTATACTTATTCATAAACTGGTGAAAGAGAAGGCAGTGCTGATAAACTATGTTTGAGGGGTCAGGGTAATATGCAGTAGATGGTTTTAATCTTAAAACGGTTTCCATGTGAACACTGTTAGAATTTCCATTGAACTGTCAACATAAGAAAATGGTAAAACTATTTTACAAATAGTAAGAAGATACATTGCTTTACAAAAATGACTTGTTTTCCAAAAAAAATTATATCGATATATATTTTGCAGTTATGACAAATTAAAAAAATTAAGTTTGGGCAACTATCTATCTATCTATCTATCTATCTATCTATCTATCTATCTATTTTGTGTATGTGAGTGATTTTAACTGATGGTGGCAGCAGAAATCATGAAGACACTGGATCTTCTGGAACTAAGGTTACTACAGATGGTTGGGAACAACTAAGTGGAATTGAACCCAGGTCCTCTGTAAGAATAAGTGCTCTTAACAACTGAACCACCTCTCCTGTCCCAATCTGAGTAACTCTTAAAAGTATACAATAGTCATTTATTATAAATAATTACTTAGCAATAAAAGAAGTGGAACCTACAGAACGTGAAAATATATTCACACATCTTCACTAAAAGATCCAAATGTTGTTAAAGATGTATTTTAAAATGATTTCAAAATCAATAAATACTGGGTTTTTTGAAAATTATAAGTCATAGCTGTTTTTCTTTATGACTCCCATGATACTATGACATTTAAAAATTTTGCTTTTGAACATTTTTAATTTTATTATGGCAAAACTGTATAATCCCAACAACTGCCTGAGTCTTCTAGTTTGACATTTCACAAGGAGTTGGTGACATCCTTACAAAAGAACAGAAACACAAAAAAAGGTAAGTGCTTTGCCTAATATTAATGATGACACACGATCTTGGTCTTGAGTAAAATGTGATTAACTACTACATAAACATATATTCTGCAACATGATACTATCTTTAGCTTCAAACATATAAACGAGATTTTATGAAGTATTTCTACACCAGGATTTCAGTCTTTTTATATAATATTTCCGTCCATGAGAAAAGCCTCCATGTGAATTATGATACTATAATTGATATGAAATTATACAAAATATTTTAAAATACATTATGTAAACAATATAGAAGGATGAAACAGAATCTTGATTTCTGCTTGCGTAAATACTGTAACATTGAAAAACATGTAATTCTCCTTGGCAGAAACCACAGATACGTATTCTCATATTAACCAAACAAAACAAATCTTTTAGCAAAGAAGCCATGTTTTCTGTATCCAATTAGCCACAGATAAATGAGATGGCTTACCTGCTAAGAAGCCATGTTTACTGACCCACAATCAGGCAAAAGCAGTGGTATGCCACCTAGCTAAGGCACTTGTTGAGGTAGAATAAAACAGTACCAGAAAGGTCTCCTCTGATCTCTACCTACAGGAGGTGGTACACGTGTTCCTACACTTATCATGTATACAGACAGTAAAAAAAAAAAAAAAAAAAAAAAAATACAAGCAAATACAATCAATTCTTTTCATAAAAGTTGTCTATTTTATAATACATAATTCAATGTGTTTTTCATAGACAAAACCATCAAAAACCTAAAGTTTAACTTTGTGAGGTGACTCAGTTTTTTTTTATAAAAAACAAACTAAATTTCCTACTTTGACTAAGACTCTCACTCCAGGGAACCCATTCCAACTATCCATCCAGTCCAGGAAGGAGTGGCATCACAAGTGCACGTGGTCCAGGTCCATACAGGAGCTACACACGTGCATTCACTTGCCCTGTCTGTCCCAGGATTCTCACTCAAATTGATGAAATTACAAACAAATAGGGAAAGATTAGAAACACGCACATGCCCACGCGCGCATACACACACACACACACACACACACACACACACACACACACACACACACCAGAAAATTAAAAAGTATAAACCAATACTTTAAAACCATATATTCCATCAAACTGATAAAGTTAAATGAAATGGATGGATTTCTAGATTCTTCAAAACCAAGAAGAAATCAATAATCGAATCCACAGTAAATGTAGAAACTGAGAGAGTAATTATGTCTTTCATCAACAAAGGACAGTCCAAGTCCAAATGAATTCATAGTAGAGTTCTGGGAGGTCACTAGTGCTAATCGGTGCATCTAAAATGAAACCCTACCTAAAGCTCAGGCCAGGGACATCACAAAGGAGAGGATGGAAAGGCTGAAAGAACCACAATGCCAGGGTACCCGCAGCTAGAGTGTCCTTTACATGATACGGATGCTGCACACATGAAATTTCAACAGAACAGTTACCTAAAAAATAATGATAGCACCCTATGATGTGCCAAAAAGGATTGGGGAAATCTAAAAACTCCTAGCCCATCAATGAAGAGCTCATAGGCAAACAGCGCTCCTGAAAGAGGGTGGGGTGGATCAGTCTTCTCCCGGGACCATCTTCCATGTAGGATAGCCAAGGGCAAAGCATCAGTCATACACATACCTACACAACAGAAACACTAGCTTAGATGGGCTGGGGGGGGTGCAGGGAGGGCGAGTTAATTTAAAAGTAATGTTTATAGAAATGAAGGTCATGAACTTCCAAGTGGTATGGAGGAGTTCAAGTAGGAGAGGGAAAGGATTTGACATGGAAAAGCAATATAATTATAGAATGATAGAAGAACAGATCCCAAACATGAAATTAAAAATAAAAAGCAAAGAAATCCCTATCCTTATCCCTGTATATGAATAAATTTAAACAACTCTGAGCCTTGGCTTCTTCATGAGCACTTGTGAAGATTATAAAATTCATGTTTATAAAACTGATACACCTAACAAATGCTGGTGTAATTATGAGTAAGATAGCTATAAAGACAACATTAATTTTTTAACAGCATACCAATTATCAATTTGGCAAAAGCTATGAGCAAAAAGATCATCTGGGATAGGAAATGCAGATAAATATCCTTTCTGCAAGATTATATGCAAAACAAGAGGGAAGTTTAAGTTGTATATGTTTAAGACTGATGTTTTTCTTCTTCAAACATAGAAAATGTTGTAAAGACTAGCCCCATTTTTTAAGCACAAAGCATAGCATATCCAGTTATATGACGTGGTAAATAAGTAATTACTGAATGACAATCAATCAGTCAATCGATCAATAAGCTGATGCCATCAGAGAAGAAATATAAGGATGAAAAAAATGAAGAAAATGGAGAAGAGAGAAAAAAATCCAAAAATTAAAAATATGTATATATGTATATATTAAGAAATAATAAAGAATTAGATAGCGGCAGTTCTGGGATACGAAAAGGCTAGGAGGACCTAGTAGAACAAATGGAAAGAAGAAAGTTAAATGATGGAGACGTGACAGGATAGCTATGCACCACAGAATGAATGATAAGAATTACAAATCTTAGATGTGTTCAGTATTCAGGTGGGTTCTGGATGGAGCAATTCAGTCTAAAACTAGAGAGGTTTAGTGCTAGAGAGAAATTCAAGCTTCTCATAAAGGAGCTTTCAAGAATGCCTCTGGTTTTATGCAGAAGTGGGAAATATTTCCTTAAAAACAAAATGTATGGAAGGATTGAGCAAGGTAAAAAAAACTCGCAAAATGACACAGCAGAATTAATCAAAGTTGTAAATCAAATTCAGAAAGTCTGAGAATTTATACAGAACCACCCTGAAATAATACAAGGGAACAGCGGGTCTATGTTGAGATGAAGCTATTCCCCTATCAGATCAAGATGGTAATTTAATTGTGTCCTGTAGTGCTTTGTATTGTATTGTAGCCAGATTTCTCAAACACAGGCATGTGTTACAGTTTAGTACATGCTGTGTGGAATAAACAAAGAATGAAGGCCCCAATGGGGTGGGCAGTGCAGTAATAAGCCTATCAAGTCATTCACGTGTGCAGGAGCATCTGGGGAGCCTTTGCGTGTGTGGCCGTCAGGCTCCTCTCTTCCCTACTTGGCGCACTCACGCTCCTCCCAGGAGCCAGCACAGGCTTTCATCTTGCTCAGCTCCACATTGTTAATGCTTTCTGGTGGCTTAAGGCATCGCTAATCTTTATACCACACCTCATATTCCTTAAATTTCATAGTCTAAGAGACGGTAAGGGGACACAAGCAACTTACACTGGAAATACCCTGTGCATATATAATTCACATTTAATCACATACTTCCCTCATCTTTTTATTCCTGATTGAACAAATACTTATCACCTCCCTATTTTGTTCTAGAACTATTCCAAAATACTAGGGAAACAAGTATTTAAAATGGCAGGTATGAAGTAAATACTTGTAGAGGTGTTTTGAAATGTTATAGGACAAAATGCGAGTTAGAGGGAGACAATAAAAAGGTATGTTTAACCCCTTTTTATATTTGATATTAATTTAAAATTGTTTAGTACCTTGAAACAATCGGTTTGAGTAGTCTCTTATGCTGCAATAAAGCCTAAAGAAAGGACAATTCTTTGGACAAATATATTTTTATCTAGTAAGTACCCTTCTAACACTCTGAGGTAGCCAATGCTTCTATACATTTAACCTTATCTTTCTACAATGCAGCTTTTTAAAAACGCATTTATTCTTACCATTAAAGTATACATTGAAAAATCTGAATCTAGAAGAAATTTTACCATTTTTCCAATTTACCGTAACCAACATTTCAACAAATTCTTACCTAATACTCCAAACATATAAATACTTAAAATTGCTGTTCATTTAGTGTTTATCCTACTGCATAATAATTTTCAAAATATCACATATAACTTTTATTGTAAGTATATTTAATACTTTCTAATTTTATTTAAAGAGAAAACCCATAAACAGTATAACAGTTATGTAATTATTTTCCCCAGACCATCTAAAAACTTTAAGAATGGTAGAAAGAAAGCCTACTTTAAGCATGGACAGCCTTGGAATTGAGACCTAATGCCAAAGGATTTTCTAAACATTAGGTACAGATGTGTTATCAGATACTTTTAAAAATGCATTAACATATAAAAACCCTGTTTTCATATTATCACGATATTATTTTTTGGATTTACAGATAAACAGAAAAGGGAAAAATAATATTAACAATTTTTTCAATTTGCAGATAGGTACTAGTAAATTAGAAAATTTCATATATAGTTTAGAAGGTAATTCTTTTGAAAAAAGAACCACACATATATTCTCTCTATGTCATTTTTAAAAGTACTGAAATTTAAGTATCTGGAAAACTGCCTAAAACTAACTGCAAAATGATGTCTTATGTTGATTTTAAAGGACTATGATTTTCATACTTCTTGCTTTACTACAAAAATGCTTACTGCTGACTTTAGCATTTGGGGGATTCCTGAATGCTTATTTGAGGAAAAGATTAACCTCCTGCATCTAATTCGGTACAGCTAAATCCCATGCTCACTGAATCCTAAATTTCTTTAACAAAAACATTTTGATGAGATTGGTATTAATAATTCCAAGGGGTGGTGTTAATAATTTTAAGTTATTATTTTATTCTGAGAAAGTGATAAACTGCCAACCTGGTTTTAATGAACGGGCAAAGTACGTTCTAACTGTGAGAACAGTCACACTTAAACTTGAGACACTGGAAGAGAAGAGTGGAGTCATCACTCTGACAGCAGAGTTTCAGACACAGTATAAGCTTACTAGCGAGGGTGAGTCTGCAAACTCTTTATTTTATCTTGTTTTAAATTGGGAAGGCAGAGGTGATCTACTCACTGTCCACTAAAATACCAACTCGGCACAGCATGACTTAGAACTGGTACAGGAGACAATGAGTAACTCAGATACCTGATTGCTTTGTTTGCTTTTAAAACATTAATCATGTTGACTAAAAATATAATTCAATGGACAGTCAAAATGACAATAGAAAAGTAACAAAATTATGTAAATGTCAAATCCAAGCAAGAAATGAGTCAACAATATTAATCATTTTCCTACAAACATGTCTTAAGAAAGTTATATATCAGGCTCTTTTAGTCTCTCTATCAACATATCCATGCATGGGTAAAGTATTTTGATTACAAATTTACTCATTACTTTATGACTTTAAAATTTCCTACATAAGGAAAAGATTGTTAAGGAAACCAAATTATTTCATGGCTACAAAACCAAACTGTTTAGTTACATTTGCAAAAGGAAGTACATCATGAATTACAAACAGGCTACATTTATAATGTAGAAGGAAGCACCATCCTGAATTACAAATATTTGTAGATTATCTACTGTGGAAAGGGCAGTCTCAAGACCTTGTTATATAAAGGAGCATTGGCAAAGGTTGTGTGGTAGAAAATAATAAAAGAAAATGAGATTTTTAAAAGCAATCTCTGAATTAGAGGGTAAATTTAAGTTATGAGAAGTGAATTGTATGAAATCTTTAGTGAATCCTGACATATTTGTGCTTATACAACAACTTCCTGCTCCCAGACAGAAGCTGATCAAATATGATATCTATGTGATGTGCAAGTCAACAACCGCATTACCCACAGGACACAGAGAATCCATAGGATATGGGCCCAGAACCCACTCAGCAATATTGGAGGCTGTTGCATAATTTTAATCAACCAAAGAAATTACAAAGACCTTTCGGAGTCATTCGGAAAACTATGCTTGTTGCATACTAAGAAAGCAATCCCGCTACTTGTAAAAGACAGTGATGGTTTTACTTCTGAAGCAATTTATCTAAAGATTTCTTTCAGAAGCAAGCTATCTGAAGCATTTATCCCAGCCTACCTACTTCCCATTAACACTCAATAGGACACACAGATGACCTCAAGACTAGGAATATTTTTAAAATTTTTCATTCATATTAGTTTCTTTCATATCAGTTTCAACTGAATGTGTACATGTGTACCATGTGCATGTCTGGTGTCCTGTCAAGGTCACAAGAGGGCGTTGATTCCCTTGAAAGTAGAGTTACAGACTAGTGTTATAAAGTATTATGTGTGGCTGGGAATAAAAGCGATAACAGCAGCAAGCACTCTGCAGATCAGACTTCTGAGGATTGTTAGACAAGTGTTTTTGGCATTGCCAATCTACTGTCCATATATTACAACATTTTAAGTGGACTACAAAACTGAGTTCTGCAAACTAACATAGACCTCAAGTTGTAGAGATACAAGTGAACTAAGTACCAAAGGTTAATACGAAATTATAGTAAGTAGAACCTCAGCATGGTTGACTGGTTAAGATGCTTGCTATGTAAAGATGATGAATGGAATTCAAATCATCAGAATCCATGTAAATCCATGGGCCTGGGCACTGCTACAATTCCTGCCTCTGAAGGCAGAGTTAGGATCCCTCAGCAAACTGGCCAGCCAGATCATCCAATACCATTCAGATATTAAAACAAGGACATCAGGCAAATGGGTGGAACTATAACTAAAACCCATGCATCGTATGTACTCACTGATAAGTGGATATTAGCCAAAAAAGTACAACCATAATATACCCTGCAGACTATAAGGAGTTAAAAAGGAAGGCCCAAGTGAAAAATCTTCAACCCCACTTAGAAGGGGGAACAAAATAATCATGGGAAGCAGAGGGAGGGAGGGATCTGGATGGGAGAGAGGAGGGGAGGGGAAAGGGGCTGCAGGATCTGTATAGGGGGAGACAGGAGCAGAGGGCCAAGAGAATGAATGGAAATATTGCAGCTGCTGGGGGTGTGAGGTGAGGGGAACTGCTGAAATGTCCCAAAGACCTGGGATAGGGAGGCTCCCAGGACTCAATGTGGGTGACCTTAGCTAAAATGTCCAACAGAAGGAATATAGAACCTGAAGAGACCACCTCCAGTAGTTAGACAGGACCCCCAGAGGATGGATGGGAAGGGACATCAATCCAGCTATAAAACTTTCAATCACAAATTGCTCCTATCTAAAAGAAATGCTGGGACAAAAATGGAGCAGAGCCTGAAGGAATAGCCAGCCAGTGAACAAATTAGGTACATTCCATGGGCAGGTACCAGACCCTGACACTTAACTGATGCTATGCTGTGCTTTCAGACATGATCTTAGCCTATGACTCTTAGCCCGTGACTCTACCAGCAACTGCCTGAAACAGATGTAGATCCTCACAGTCAAACACTGGATGGAGGTGGGAGACCTGTAGGGAAGAGTGAGGAGAAAGACTCGGGGAACTGAAGGGGATGGCGACCCCATAGGAAGAACAACAGTGTCAACTACCCTGGACCCTTAGGACCTCCCAGAGATTTGAGTCAACAATCAAAGAGCATACGCAGGCTAGTCTGGGAACTGCAGCACAGATGTAACAGAAGCTGTCTCAGTGAGACAGGACAAGCTTAGTCCTGCAGAGCCTTGATGCAGCAGGATGGTGGTAAACCTGGTGGTGGGGAGCTACCCTTTCAGAGGCAAAGGGAAAGGGATGGAAGAGGAGTTCTGTGAGGGGGATTAGGGAGGCAGGCAGCATGTGGGATGCGATTAGTTAATTAATTAATTCTTAAAAAGATTTTCCATACACTGACGTGGTCAGGGTTTGACTAAGAGACCTTGTCTCACAGAATAAACTGAAGGGACAATCAAAGATCATTACTAACATCAACCTTGGGCCTCCACATGCACAGATACATGACTTCACATATGTGCACATACAAACCACACAAACACAAACACATGAAAAATGGAAAGATTATGAAAACCGAACCCAGAGCCTTGCACTTCCAAGGCAAGCGCTCTACCACTGAGCTAAATGCCCAACCAAGATTATGAAATCTTTTCTCTTCAGTGGCTTACTCTATCTTCCTGCCACAAAGGTTATTACATATTTGCTGTCTTTTTCTCCAAAACTGCTTTAGATCAATCCTGATTGGTTTTTTCGTATTTTTCTCAATCTGAATCAAAGTAACTTCTCTTTCTCTAACTTGGATTTCATTGTATCTCGACTACGTCAAAACATAACACTATCTTCTTAGAATATGACAAATTTTGAACCATAATCTTTTAATACTTAAAATTATGAATTTGAAGATAGCATGTTGGTCTATGTTACAGAATATAAATATCTACATTTATGTGTGTCCCCATTACCTGTTTTAAGTTTTTCGTTTTCTTGTGTTTTTGAAGAAGTGTTTAATTTAGTTTAGGTTTTCAGTGAGTTCAAGTCCATGAGGGCAGAGCAAAGGCATGGTGGCCGGAACAGCTGAGAGCTTATATTTAAATCCCTAAGTAGGAGTCAGAGGCCGGAAGGAGAGGGAGACAGACAGAGACTAGTAAGATACTGGAAATGGCTTTAGTATTTTGAAACCTTAAAGCCTTTACACATTGCTACACCTCCAACAACCACACACCTTCTAATTCTTCCCAAATAGTTCCACTAACCAAGAACCAAATAATCACATACATGAGCTATGAGGTCTATTCTCATTCAAACCACCACAAACACTGTCATTCGCCCGCGTCATAACACTCCATCGGGTGTTGCTTCCCAGTGACTGATGAGTAACTCCTGAGGGTGCTTTGTTGTTTCCACACAAGCCGAACACACAACACACCCCTTCCTTCAGCAGAGTCCCATATGTTTTTCGATATCAACTGGGCAGTGATATGGGTTGGACAGTCACATCGCTTCTGCGCATTTATAACTTATCTAAGCTGAGGGGATGAAGGGGCAAAAGGGTTATACAGGTATCTTTTTTTTTTTCACAAACCAGTCAACAGCCATCATACCACTCACTCTCTCTCTCTGTCTCTCTCTCTCTCTCTCTGTCTCTCTCTCTCTCTGTCTGTCTGTCTCTCTGTCTCTGTCTGTCTCTGTCTCTCTGTCTCTGTCTCTGTCTCTCTCTCTCTGTCTGTCTCTCTCTCTCTCTCATCATTCCCTAACCCAACAAATTTTGGATATAGTTAGGTAATTGAGGGTTATGAAAGCACTATTTTGATTCCTAACCTGTTCTTCTACTGTTTAGACTGTGACATTACCTCAATACTGCTCAAATGATTCCAAGTCTTATAACTCATTCTACCTCAAGTGTCCCTTGTTCAGTCATCTTCAGGGAAGCTTCCTCCTATAGCAGACAGGAATATGACTTTGAGAAAGTGAGATCTTGGTGTACTTAGCACAAAACAGGGCATCTGCACCAATTGCCTCTATTTAGGACTCAGAGAAAGCAGAAAAAGGTTAAGAGCCAAAGGGGATGGATAGAGAACACCGAGGAAACAAGGCCTTCTAAACTCAGTAGAAGTGAGGCATAGAGGCAAAGGCAGCATGCACTGAGTCTACCCACAGGTCTGCAGCAGAAGATGCCCTGAGCTTAAAGAAACAGACACACTTCCCATCCTTAGCTGTCTTAGTCAGGGTTTCTATTCCTGCACAAACATCAGGACCATGAAGCAAGTTGAGGAGGAAGTGGTTTATTCAGCTTACACTTCCACATTGCTGTTCATCACCAAAGGAAGTCAGGACTGGAACTCAAGCAGGTCAGGAAGCAGGACCTGATGCAGAGGCCATGGAGGGATGTTACTTACTAACTTGCTTCCCCTGGCTTGCTCAGCTTGCTCTCTTATAGAACCCAAGACCACCAGCCCAGGGATGGTACCACAAACAATGGGCCCTCCTACCCTGTAGGGGGCGGTGCGGCGAAGTAAAGATGGCGCCGACAGCCAGCCCCGTCCGAATGTGAATAACTTACTGCGCATGCACAGGCTTGTCCCCTGTCAGGGCAGCTGTATGATAATGAGGTGAATCTGGCGCCCTCCTGTGGTGAACAACAGTACTGCACATGCGTGGGGTTTTGCACCTGACGTCAGTCTGGCTGGGGCGGTACTATGCTACCATATGGAAGTTCATGCCACACCAATCTCTGAAGGACAAGTAGCTGGGATGACAGTGGGGTGACTCGTGCCCCACCAATCCCTGAAAGAATATTAGCATACTGTTGTGTATATAAGGCGAGCGGCTTTGCCTCTCGCTTGGTGCGGTAACATTTGAAGCTGTAACACTTGGAGCTGTAACACTTAGGGCTGGCTGCTGCCGCTGCCTCCCTGTATCAAGAATGAAGGTGTCCTGCAGTAAAGGCTGTTGAGAAGAATCCAACCGTGTTGCATCTTCCTTGCCGGCCGAGGTGACAAGTGGTGGCCCTGGACGGGGAACCGAGGACATTCTCGTGGATCACAGAACTCTTCAGCTTCAGGACGAGTGACCTCGGAAAGTTCTCGGATAAGGGAGGTAAGATAAATAAAGTTCTCTGGAGGTAAGCAGAGACGATAAAAGCCTTGGTATAGAGGCGGAAAGGTTTGGGAACTATGGCAATGTTGTTTCCAATTGATCCTTTGTGGGTAGGGCTCGTAATTTTGTTTCTTTTCTTCTTTGTGTGGGATAGAGAAGCCACAGAGGGCAAGCTTAAGCCCCGACCAAAACCTCTTTGGCCAATGGTCCCTGCCTGCTTAGAGGATAAACGATGTGAGGATGATGAGGCTGATCTCGAGGAAGAGGCTGCTCAGTGTGAGAGGGAGAGACTAGGCAAGAAAGCAGTTATACCAACAGCACCTCCGTATAACCTTCAATATAAAAGCATGGTGAAGCCAGCAGGGGCTGCTTCCTTTTGCCCAGAGGTGTGGAAAGAGATGGGATTAAGTTTTCCAGTGTTTCTGGATGCTAACGGGCATAGATATCATGAACCCATTGACTTTAAGACTATGAAGCAATTGGCAGAATCAGTCAGAACCTATGGGGTCAGTGCAGCTTTTGTTATGGCTCAAGTTGAGGCTGTTGCTAGGTATTGACTCACCCCTGGGGATTGGGGAAGTCTGGCTAAAGCCTGCCTCTCCTCAGGTCAATACTTAGATTGGAAATCTTATCTTTTTGAATACGCTAATACTCAGGCCGCCATTAATCGGGCCTCAGGAGTAGACCCTCAGAGACATTGGGACGCTGACATGCTATTGGGTCTAGGGAGATTCGCTCTGGACCAGACTGGTTATCCAGAGCAAGTTTATAGCCAAGTAAATGAAATAGCCATCAAGGCATGGAAAGCACTGCCTAATAAGGGTGCAGTCTCCGGGAACCTTACCAAGGTTCTGCAAGGGCCCACAGAGCCGTTTTCAGACTTTGTGGCCCGCATGGTAGAGGCTGCTACCAAGATCTTCGGAGACCCTGATACAGCCATGCCTCTCATTAAGCAGCTGGTACATGAGCAATGTACAAAAGAATATAGGAATGCCATAACACCATACAAACATAAAGGTTTAGAAGTTTGGATGAAGGTCTGAAGGGAACTGGGAGGACCATTGACTGATGCTGGCCTAGCAGCAGCTGTAGTACAGTTAGGGAAAAATACCACCATGGATACCTGTTTCAAATGTGGCAGTAAAGGGCATTATCGAAGACAGTGTCCTGAAAGGGATAAGGGAAGATTTAGTGATAGACCAAAGCAGCCTGGACTATGTCCACAGTGTAAAAAGGGAAGCCACTGGGCAAGTGAGTGTAGATCTATGAAGGACTTGGATGGCCGACCCCTAGCGACAGGATATGGTGGTGCACGGCCAAAAAAACGGACAACGGGGCCCACGTCCCCAGGGCCCTCAAATATATGGGGCTCTGCAGGGCGACAGACAGGGACAGGACAATCAGAGGCCTTGGCCTTTCCTTCGCCACCCGAAGGACCGAGGAGAGCCGTTAAAGGCTCCGCAGGACTGGACCTCCACCCCGCCACCAGACTCGTAATGGGAGTGCAGCCTGTAGACACAGATTTTAGAGGACCCCTCCCTAAAGATACAGTTGGGCTATTGTTGGGATGCTCCTCCTCTGCCCTGGAAGGTTTACAGATTGTGCCTGGAGTAATTGATCCTGATTATTTAGGCACAGTAAAAGTGCTGGTAGCCTCCCCCCAGGGAGTCACTGCCATTTCTCCTGGAGACAGAATCGCTCAAATGCTGTTTCTGCCTAACTTGCATAAGCGCTTTCCTGCTGAAAACAGGATTAGAAGGGATAGGGGCTTGGGATCTACAGGTTCCCGATTTGCCTTTATCTCATTGGAACTGAGTGATCGTCCAATGTTAACATTGACTATGGAGGGACGTTCATTCCTTGGCCTACTGGATACTGGAACAGATCGTAGTATTATCTCTGCTCATGACTGGCCACCCAGATGGCCTACACAAACATCGTCTCAGGCCCTGCGTGGTTTAGGGTACGAAATGGCTCCTTTACTGAGCTCCAAAGAATTGACATGGAGAGACACAGAAGGGAGATCAGGAAAGATTACTCCCTACGTTATAGACATTCCTGTGACTCTGTGGGGCAGGGATGTGTTGATAATAGACATGAGACTGACTAATGAGTACTCCTGCAAGTCAAGGATAAGATGGCAGAAATGGGCTACGTGCCTAGAAAGGGTCTAGGAAAAAACTTACAAGGACGAGTTGAACCAGTACTGTCGAAACAAAAACATGACAGGACGGGTCTGGGTTTTTTTTCTAGGGGCCATTGAGGGGGGAATACCCATTACGTGGAAAACAGGGGATCCTTTATGGGTTCCTCAATGGCCTCTATCCTCTGAAAAATTAATTGTTGCTGCTGAATTAGTATTTGAACAATTACAATTAGGACATATTCAACCATCCAGATCACCTTGGAATACGCCCATATTCGTCATTAAGAAAAAAATCTGGAAAATGGCGATTACTACATGATTTAAGAGCTATTAATTCTCAAATGCAAATAATGGGTCCCATACAGAGAGGTTTACCATTACTCTCCAGCATTCCTGCTGATTGGCCTATTATTATTATTGATATTAAAGATTGCTTTTTTTCCATCCCTCTTGCCCCGCAAGATTGCGTGCGATTTGCATTTACTTTGCCCTCTATGAATAATGAGGAGCCTGATAAGCGCTATCAGTGGGTAGTCTTACCTCAAGGTATGGCAAATAGCCCTACTATGTGTCAACTTTATGTAGGACAGGCCCTACAGCCTGTACGTGACCAATTCCCAAAATTAAGAATGATTCATTTTATGGATGATATCTTGCTTTCCGCTAAAGATCGTGGCACCCTAGAAGCGGCTTATGCAAAAGTGGTTAAGGTGCTTGAAAACAATCAATTGTGCATAGCACCTGAAAAGGTTCAAATGGGCCAAATGGGAGAATATTTAGGAACTAAAATTACTCCTCATAGTATTTCTCTCAAAAAATTGAATTACGAAAAGATCATTTAAAAACATTAAATGACTTTCAAAAATTACTAGGAAGCATAAATTGGATTCGACCCTATATTAAAATGCCCAATGTAGATTTACAACCACTTTATGAGATCCTGAAAGGGGATTCTCAGCTTACTTCACCCTGTGTTTTAATCAAGGAAGCACGATTATCCTTGAGGAAAGTAGAAGAAAGATTAGAAAAGGCAATACTAAAAAGGTACAAGGAAGAGGAAGATCTGCTTTTGTGTATACTGAGAACTTTTCGTCAGCCTACAGTATTATGGCAACAAGGTCCACTTCTTTGGATATATCCCCATATTTCTCCTAATAAGACCCTTGAATATTACCCTTCTGCTGTTGCGCAGCTTGCTGTGTTAGGCGTTAAATCTTGCATTCAGCATTTTGGTATTTTACCCAAGAAAATTATTGTACCATATACAACTGCTCAGATAGAAACATTGTGTGCCTTGATAGATGATTGGGCCATATTACGCTGTAGTATTGATGGAGAGTTTGACAATCATTATCCTAAGGATCTGCTGCTACAATTTTTTACTGAACATCCAGTAATTTTTCCAAAGGTCACTGCCTCAGAGCCTTTGTCTGGAGCGTTAGATATTTATACAGATGGCTCCAAAACAGGTGTAGGTGCCTATATGGTTGATTCTCAAGAACCAGTATTAATTCAATACGGTCCAGGTACCCCCAAATTACAGAATTCCAAAATTGTATTGGAAGTTTTCAAAAGATTTCATGATTCTTTTAATTTAATTTCTGACTCTGCTTATGTAGTTAATGCTGTGCGCTCACTTGAAATTGCAGGGCCAATTCGGTCGAGTAGTACCATATGTCAAATTCTTTTAGAATTACAAAATTTGATTTGGGCCAGAAAAAATAAATTTTTTATACAACATATTCGAGCTCATCCTAATTTGCTGGGTCCCATGACCAGTAATAACGCCCTGGTGGATGTTAGTACTCGTAGAGAGTTCATTTTTCATGCAGCTCCGGATGATCTCGCTAGAGAATTTCATCAAAAGTTTCATGTACCTGCCTTTACTCTTCAACAAAAATTTAAAATTTCTAGAGCTGCAGCTCATCATGTGGAGCTAAGTTGCCAGAATTGTGTTCAATTTCACCACCCTCCTCATGTGGGGATTAACCCTCGTGGTCTGATCCCGATAAAATTTGGCAGATGGATGTCACACACATATCTCAATTTGGAAATTTAAAATATGCTCATGTTTCTGTTGATACCTGTTCCGGTATTATACACGCTACTCTGATGACTGGTGAAAAGGCTCGTAATGCCATTAGCCATTGCTTAGAGGCATGGGCAGCCTGGGGAAAGCCTGATAGTCTCAAGACAGACAACGGGCCTGCCTACACTACAAAGTCCTTTCAGGCATTTTGCCAGACAATGCAGGTCAAACATACTACAGGATTGCCATACAATCCCCAAGGTCAAGGAATTGTGGAAAGGGTACATCGTACCTTAAAAGAGCTTATAAAAAAACAAAAAGAGGGAATTGCCAGCAGCCGAACACCAAAAGAACAACTTTCTTTAGCTCTTTTTACTCTAAATTTCTTAATTTTGGATGCGCATGGCCGCTCTGCTGCGGATCGCCATGCTGCTACTACACCTATAACTAATGCAGAAGTAAAGTGGAAGGATGTCTTAACTGATGAATGGCGTGGCCCAGATCCCGTGATTTCGAGATCTAGGGGAGCTGTTTGTGTTTTTCCGCAGAATCAAGAAAATCCAATTTGGGTACCTGAGCGCTTGACTCGAAAATTACCTTCTGCTCTTCCTGAAGATGAGACTACAAACCCTACTATTACTACTGGGAATGGTAATGCTGATGCAGATTGCTGTCCTCAACAGCACTAGGCTGGACCCCATCACAATTGAAGACTTTACCTCATGGGTTACCAATGCTTTCTCCTTTTTTAAGGAGTGGGCGGGCATGTTTGCCTGGGGAGCTATTGTCCTCCTGGGATACGGAGTATGTCTCTGGCTTATTGGCCGTTTAAAAAGAGAACATGCCAGACACAAAGCGGTTGTTTACCAGGCTATGACCGCCATTGACAATGGTGCTTCTCCCAACACATGGCTGGCCTCTTTGAAAGATTAAGAGTTCGCCCTAGATCATTTTGTCACAGTCATGTGGGGTCATTGTATCCAGGGATGGGCAACTTTCCTCGAACTCGGACCAACCTAAGACACGGGGCCCGGTGGCGATAGAGTGACCCAGCGACGGGTAAGGCCGAGTCATCGAAAGGAAGGACCTAAGGCAGGAGCAATGACAAGGTTGACGTGACACCCAGATCTAGACCAGTCATTTTATTAAACAAAAAAGGGGGGGATGTAGGGAGCGGCGCGGCGAAGTAAAGATGGCGCCGACAGCCAGCCCCGTCCGAATGTGAATAACTTACTGCGCATGCGCAGGCTTGTCCCCTGTCAGGGCAGCTGTATGATAATGAGGTGAATCTGGTGCCCTCCTGTGGTGAACAACAGTACTGCGCATGCGTGGGGTTTTGCACCTGACATCAGTCTGGCTGGGGCGGTACTATGCTAATGGAAGTTCATGCCACACCAATCTCTGGAGGACAAGTAGCTGGGATGACAGTGGGGTGACTCGTGCCCCACCAATCCCTGAAAGAATATTAGCATACTGTTGTGTATATAAGGCGAGCGGCTTTGCCGCTCACTCGGCGCGGTAACATTTGAAGCGGTAACATTTGAAGCTGTAACACTTGGAGCTGTAACACTTAGAGCTGTAACACTTAGGGCTGGCTGCTGCCGCCGCCGCCTCCCTGTATCAAGAATGAAGGTGTCCTGCAGTAAAGGCTGTTGAGAAGAATCCAACCGTGTTGCATCTTCCTTGCTGGCCGAGGTGGGCGCGACACTACCCTTGATCACTAATTGAGAAAATGCCTTATAGCTGAATCTCATGGAGGCCTTGCCTCAAGGGAGGCTCCTTTCTCTGTGATAACTCCAGCTTGTGTCAAGTTGACACATAAAACCAGCCAGTACACTAACCCAGAAGCTATTTGTAATTGATATCTACTTGTGAATACAAAATTAGTTTCTACCAAGTAAGTTTAAAGGGGTATACAAGCTACTCTTCAGGGTGGATTAAAGGTCCAATAGTAGATGACTAAAAGAAAACGAACTCACCAGCATCTTTGGATGTTCCTAGCCTCATAATTTTAGTCATTACTTTCTAAATTTCAATTTCTAAGACAAATGAATTTGTCTTATTTTCTGAAAAAGCTGTTATCAGTGATTTTATTTCCTGTTCTAAAACAAAGCATCACTTAACATTTCTATACAGACACCTCATGTATCCCATTTCATCACTATGCAGCAAACCAAATAACTGCCTCACTGCTTTAAAGCCTAGTTCCAATAGAGTATAAAAGTATAAAAATTTTTGTACAATAAGGGATCATAGCCCCACAGACATTGTGTACCACACTAAATAAAGGGCATACTATTAAGATATGTGAAAAAATTATTGGTAGCTAAACAGGAGTTTGTTTTAGAGGCTTCAAATTTAAGTACAGATATAACAAAGCAGGCTTTGGACAAATATTTTCTGTAAAGGCTTGGATAGTTTTTGTTTGTTGTTGTTATGCTGGTTGCTTAAGGTGTTTATTTTCCTAGGTCCCTTAAAAACAGTGCTAAACGCATGGTAAACATTCTTTCAAGGATATACAAAAAAGCTAAGGAGCAGATTTGCCTGTGAGCAAGTGTCTGTGATCTTTACTACAGAGTCACTTCTTTTGTTCAGACTACAATACAGACTCTGGAATCATTTACTTCCTAGTATAGTGATGCCCAAATAGTTAAGTATTCATCAGAGTAGTCTGTGAATAAATGAGAACATACGTTAGGAATGGTAAATAAAAACGTTACAGCCAAGATAAGCTGTAACGCTGTGCACCTGGCTCTTTCTGCTATGTATAATGACTAACTGCTCAGCCTCCTTTGAATTTGGAGTATGATGTCTGAGCTGGAACGTTATTTTATAGAGGTGAGACAGTCCCCTCTCATCCCGCATACTTTCCAGCATGGCCATCCTCAATGGTGGAAGCGATGGTTGTTCTGTAGGATTCTGCTTCTTCTGACTACAGTCTCGTGGAACTTGACAGACATGTACGGGATCAACAGATACACACTGTTGTTTTTACCATTGAGGGTTTCCTGGTTGCTCTCCTTACTTCACAATATAGCCTATCCTGATCGATATATTATCAATTATCATTGCATCTTAGGCTAACATGGACCCTATTTACAAGCTAGACCTGGCTGGACCACCAACCAGAAAAACTATAGAATCCTTAACATTTTACGATGCTTTTGTAACCACAGTAGAATAATGTTTATTCTAAAGTACTACATTTGTAGGTAAACTTAAAAACAACTAGACAGCTGTTCTATGCTATAGTCATGAGAAAATAGCTGAATAAGTTTATTAAATTTTATTTGGATCCATAGTTTTAGAGGTTTTAATTCACTACAACTACCATTAAAAATTCCGCCACCTCCCACATCTACAAAATTTACAACTAGATTTTTTTTTTTAAAAAACACTTCAGCCCTTTACGAACATTAGGGCACAAACTATAGCAGATGCTATTTTTAGTTGAATAAGTTGACTAATTACTATTGACTCTGCATTTCTTGCAAACTAGTTACTTTAGTCATTAATATATTATGTGGGCATTGATTTTTAAAACCTGACAAGATTCCAACTGTAATGCATGGATCATATTTATAGTTTCAGATAAACAACTATTTAGAAAATTCACAAAAGGAAATCATCAGCTTGTCTCCCCTCTAAAGACCCCATAGTTTGAAGGCCTCCCAAAATCCAGGGTATCAAGTAAGGGACGCTCCCAAATAATGTCAGCAGCTGGGAACCCTGAGGAGCCCAGTGGACTTGGGACCTATTCCCTCGGCTTGAACTCCACCTCCCTTCTGGCCTGCACCTTCTACCGGAGCAGATAATCTATGTCTCTGCCTCTCAGAAGACCCCATGGTCAGAAGGCCTCCCAGGAGATCTGCTGCAGCCAGGGCCACAGGTCTCCCAGGAGACCTGTAGCAATCCAGGCACAGGAGGCAGGTTCTAGACAGAAATACCCAGACCAGTTAACACCAGAGAAAACCAGATGGCAAAAGGCAAGCAAAAGACCATATACAACAGAAATAAACTTTGGCACCATCAGAACACAGGTCTCCCACATCAGCAAGCCCGATATACCCCATCATACCTAAAAGCAAGGAAGCTGACCTAAAATCCTACCTCAAACTATTCCACAAAATAGGAGAAGGAATACTACCTAATTCACTCTATGAAGCCATAAATTACTCTGATACTTGAATTTCAGACCAATTTTGCTTACGTCTATGCAAAAATACTCAATAAAATTCTCCCAAACTGAATCCAAGAACACACCAGAACCATCACTCAGCAGGATCAAGTATGCTTCATCCCAGGGATGCAAAGTTGGTTCAATATATAAAAATCTATTAATGTAATCCACTATACACAATCTCAAAGAAAAAAATCACATGATCATCTCATTAGATGCTTAAAAAGCACTTGACAAAATACAACACCCCTTCATGTTGGAAGTACTGGAGAGGTCAGGAATTCAAGGCCCATACCTAAACACAATACGAGCAATACACAGCAAACCAGTAGTCAACATCAAACTAAATGGAAAGAAACCTGAAGCAATCCCACTAGAATCGGGGACAGGACAATGCTGCCCACTCTCCACATACCTATTCAATATGGTACTTAAAAGCTCTAGGGAGTGCAATAAGACAAGAAGATCAAGGGGATACAAATTGACAAAGAACTCAAGGTATCACTATTTGCAGATGATATGATAGTATACATAGGCAACCCCAAAAATCCTACCAGAGAACTTCTACAGCTGATAAACAACTTCAGCCAAGTGAGTGGATATAAAAAACTGAAAACAAATCAGTGACCTTCCTTTAAACAAATGAAAAACAGGCTGAGGAAGAAAATAGAGAAACAACACCCTTCACAATAGTCACAAATATATAAAATATCTTAGTGTAACTCTTACAAAGGAAGTAAAAGATCTGTATGAGAGATCTCTCATGCTCACAGATTGCTAGGATTAACACAGTAAAAAATGGCCATCCTATCAAAAGCCACCTATGGGGATTCAATGCAATCCCCATAAAAATTCCAACACAATTCTTCAAAGACTTGGAAAGAGCAATTCTCAATTTCATATGGAAAAAACAAAAAACCCAGGACAGCTAAAACAATTCTTAACAATAAGAACTTATAAGGGAATCACCATCCCTCATTTCAAGCTATACTACAGAAGAATAGTGATAAAAACTGCATGGTATTGGTACAGAGACAGACAGGTAGATCAATGGAATACACCTGAAGATCCATAAATAAAATGACATACTTATGGAACTTGATCTTTGACAAAGAAGCCAAAAATATACAATGGAAAAAAGAAAGCATCTTCAATAAATGGTACCATTTTAACTGGCACTCTCTATGTAGAAAAGTGAAAATACATCTATATTTGTTACCTTGTACAAAGCTCAAGTCCAAGTGGATTCAACATAAAACCAGATACACTGAATCTAATAGAAGAGAAAGTCAGAAAGAGGGTCAAACTCATTGACATGGGGCAGGGGGTTGGAGGTGGTGATGATTTTGTAAACAGAACTCCAATGGCCCAGGCTCCAAGATGGAGAATTGATAAATGGGACCTCACAAATCTGAAAGCTTCTATATGGCACAGGTCACTGTCAAAAGGACAAATCGTCAACCTACAGATTGGGAAAAAACTCTTCACTAACCCCACATCCACTAGAGGGCTAATATACAAAGTATACAAAGAACTATAGAAGCTAACCTCCAAGAACCAAACAAGCCAATCAAAAAATGGGTACAGAACCAAACAGAATTTACAACAAAGGAACCTCGAATGACTGAAAACCACTTATAGAAATGTTCAAAGGCATTAGTGATCAGGGAAGTGCAAATCAAAACGACCCTAGAACTCTACCTTACCCCAATCAGAATCACGAAGATCAAAAAGTCAGGTGACAGCACCTGTTGGAAAAAATATGAAAAAAGAAGGAATGGGATGAGGAACTGGGGAGTGTGTGTGTGTGTGTGTGTGTGTGTGTGTGTGTGTGTGTGTAGCCAGGAAAGGTGGGGTAATTTACTAAAGTAAGAAAAAAAAAAGAAAAAGAAAACTCACAGTTAATGTTACGCTTAGAAAAATCTACAAACTTTTCAATTTATTAGAAAAATGAAGGAAGCTTCTTTAGTGTAATAATGGTATTGTAGCAATGTTTAAATTGAGTCTGTCATACACACCTGGGTAGAGTTCCCACAGCTTGATGCATTAATTGTAATAGAAGGTTATTTCCATTTCTCTTATAAGGCCTATGATTTAGATAAAACCATGGGATGGAGAAAAGACAAGCAAACAAACAAAGATGGAGTGCAGTCAAAATTCTAGACCAGCTTCCTGCTTTTAAACACATATACCTACACACGCATGCATGTGCACGCAAGATAGAAGCTTAGTTACAATTCATTCCAGTGTGTCTCATGGTTTTCCTGAGCTGTAACCTCATTTCTCTTCTATAGGAAGTTATAATATTTTGTTGCTTCCTTCTGCTCTGGTCTGCTTCTTGCTTGAGTCACTGCGGCAACCATCTCTCCATGAAGTACTACTACTTCTCTATTAGAGCAGCTGTAATTATTAATTACTCGCTAACAGCCCCTTATGCTGATAGGTCCTCCTGTGGAGAACTCTATTTTGAGAGAAGTCCCAAAGTACATTGTAGCTGGTATCTCTATCGTGAGGAAGTCTTAATTTTCAAAAGACACTTGCAAAAAGCTACAAGAATTAGAAGGAAGAGGCAAGCATTATTTCCAGATCATTACTTGCCATTCTTTTGAATCTTATCCAGTATACACACTGTTCCTAAAATGAAATACTATAATCTATAAATCTGTTTCTCTCTCTTTTTAGGCAATTAACATTTAATAAGGATGGACTAGAGCTTAACATGTAGCTCTGAATTGCAACTCTTACCTCTACCTCCAGAGTGCTAAAATTATAGGCACGTGCTACCAAACTTGCCTTATGGCAGTACTAAAGAAGAAACACGAGCTTCATCCAAGCTAGTCGAGCAAGCTAGCAAGTGATCCGCATACCCAGTCCCACACTATCTGTTATCTTATAAGCCAAAAAGAAATGTGGTCCAGAACTTTATACAGAGAATCATAATTAATGTGTTATGGCTTCTGTTATTCTAAAGGTAATGTAGCTTTTAGGTTGGCAGCACAGATTTACACGGCACAGCATTTAAGAGAACAAGCTTGAGAGTGAGGCTATGCCCCTGTCTATAGGCTTCCCTTCGTTCCTGCTAAGTCCATGAGCTTGGGCAATTATCTTTCCTTGTTTGGTTTTCTATTTAATTGTGCTTAGGAGTGTTTTTACTCCCATATGGCATGCAAGTGTAGGGATGAAGATAACCCCACAGAGCTGGGTCTTTCTCTCCACTCTACATTAAAAAAGAAACAAAACCAACCAAACAAACAAAAAACCCAACAAAATCCAGGAACATTTAATAACAATGAATATCTAAATGGTCTCCCTGGAAAAGAAGTAACTTATTTTCTTGAGATTTTAGAACTATAAAACTATAGTAAGCCCAATTCACTCACACATTAGAGCTGTTATAGAAAGCACTGATTCTGTAGCCAGGACAAGCCTATACTCAGTTTTCATACAACCGATGCAAATGCCTTTATGCTAGAAAAATTATTCAATTTACCTCTTAAATAAATGCTTGTTTTGCATATACGTTATGTTCTTAAGGGAAAAACAGTTCTAAGACGAAATAATGCCTAAAAAAGGAATATTGTTTTTATTTATCTTTTATCGCACATTCAAAAAATGTACACTTGGTAAAGAACAAACAGGACTGCTGAGTGTCACCTTCAAAGAGTGAGGGGTACATAAATGTCAGTCTACTGTGCATTGAAAGTCCCTGATCTTGGAAAAATAGAAACTTGGTTTTTGCATTAAAAATTGTAATCCAAACAAATGATATTGCTAAATTGCCAAAGAAATGGGAAACTTGCTACAAATGACTGATTTTCACTACAGAGTTTCCAGGTCACTGTTCACATAGTTCCTTTACAAAAAGATGTTTGCTACTTTAATTTCTCTATACACGAGACCTATAGCAAATTACAGTAGATACTTATTATACTGATGACATGCACATTACTGGATGTTATGATGTGATCTGCTCATATAACATTATCTTCACTGCTCAAGAATAGCTAAATGAAGAAGCAGAGATGTGTGCTTCTCCAGAAAGTGAAAATGCTTCATCATTTACGCAGCTGCACTTGCTTCTGCTTCTGTTTGTTCTGCTTCTCCTTTTTCTTTCGGAAGTCAAGGGACAGAACCCTTTATTTGTTAGCATGCGGCACACGCTGTATCGCTATGATCAACTGTCAGGTGATGATAATTGGAAGATCCAAGGAAGTTCTTAAGTTTATCACACAAGCCGTTAATTTATCTTAATGCTGACCACAGTTTTATCAATTATTAAATTCATAATGCTGTGCTTCCTAATTTTTCAACTAAGAAAGAGTTCTAAAGCATGAAATATAAAATCTGTTCATTTAAAGGTGCTTTAGAGGAATGCATTTCAGACAGTGTAGTCTGAAGGACTGCTGTTAGTGAAATACGTAATACTGAATGATAGTTAGAAAAACATCATTTTTTAACTGTCTGGGACCCTCGACAAGAAAACGCAGAGCAATCTGTGAACCAGAAACAATATTATCCAAATCTCAACCTCGGGATCTACTAGTAAATTACCACGAAACAGTAAATAACTCAAAAAGAACAAGATAAGCAAAATTCATGTTTCATTGTTTATTGGAAGGAATTAGGGAGAATGTCCCTTGATAATCACAATATGTGCCTCAAGATACAAATAGTTCCTGTCAATCATTTCCATATTTACATGCATGTATACATGAATTCACTTCTGAACATATACAGAGAAAGAACTGCTTATATAAATATCGTTTTATCTGTATAAGTAAGACAACTGGAATATGTCAGAGAGGAGAATAAAAGTCTACTTGTCTCTAATTTTAAATTTCAATATAATTACCAATATTTTAGCATATCTCTTTTAAGTATCTGCTTATGGTAGATAATTTATAATACTATTATAACTTTTATATCTGAGTTAAAATTATTGATCCACAAATTAGTGTTAAGCTTCCATCTAATGTTATTTTTAATTTACCTATTCATACCTATCATGTTGCTTGACTCTTCTCTGCATTTCTAAGATCTAAAGTGTCCTTAGCATTACTATAGGGAAGAAAAAATATACAAAAGATTTCCCAGGAAGTCAGGTGGCATGCACGGCTCATACCTATAATCAGCACCGGGAAGCAGCATCAGGATTAACTGGAAATCAAGCCCATCTTCTGCTACATGGCTAATTCTGGGCTAGCCTGGGATACATGATACCCTGTCTGAAAAAGCAAATGCCTTTAGCTGACAGCTAAGCAGGTAAAGATGCTTTCCAACAACTCTGAGGGCTTGAGTTCTATCCCTGGGATCCAAACAGCTGTCCCCTGACCTCCACATACACAGTACGGCACATGCACAAACAAAGTAATTTTTAAAAACGCAATTAAACAAAAGAAAACAAAACAATTTTTCAACATATGCTTTTGTACAAAATAGTGATATGTGTATTAGCGTTACAGACTCTGGCTTTTTGTATCAAGTACCCTACCAATCTCTATATCATGAAACCATGGGAAAACCATGGTAAAAACAGCTACTAGCCTGAGGATCTCTTCACCATCTACATTTTACTAACTGTACTGCTATTTTTAAAAAGCAGTTAGGACTAGTCTTCTCACTTACTAAGCAGTATGAATGCTATACACCACTTTGGTATTCATATGTGTATATATTACTTATAATGTTTATTTTTAGTATGCATACATGAGTTACTCTTACCCTTCAAAGGATATTTCTATACTATGGCTTCTATTATCCAACTGTGAGGAATAACTGCTAAGTAGAGTAACATATGGCAAAATTTATTCAAGTAGTAAATCTAGAACCAAACACTGGATACATGATCATTTATTTCAAGCTATGAAGAAAGATCCCTGTTATTAGCAAAACAACAAAACCACAGGCTAATTTGATGGAAGCGATTCCTCAACTGCAGGTCCCTATTCTAAGATGACTGTGTCAGGTTCATGAAAAATAATCAGCCCCAAATTCTTTAGTAAAGTTAGATAAATCAGTCTTCAGTGTAACAGAAAAAAATCAACACAGTAAAAATTAAATATGCACAATGTTAATTAATTATAATTACTATTAGCTACTTGCTCAGGACAGATCTCCATAACATAACAAAAAAGAAATCAACTAAAGATCAGAGTGGATTTTCGACGATATCCAGTTCTGTGTATCAGAATCTGTCACTTCTGAACACATGCCATTTCCTTTTAAATAATCTTATATAGAAAGATCCCTTAAACCCAATGATATCAGAGTTATGACCACAGACAATGACTGTGAAATAATGTACTGAGAGTGTTCAGTTTGTTCCTTACCTTCTCTCAAGGGGTCCTATCTTTGTAGGCTCAACTAGACTCACATATGAACAGGACAATGTCATTCGCCCTGAACACCAATGTCCCTGGGGTGTCAGAAGACAGAGCCAGCACAGTGTCTGTCCTTCCCATGTCGGTGGCAGTCCACAGCATGGTCACTCAATCATCAGATTTGGACGGCTTCCCAGATCTTGGCTCAGGTATAAGGCATGCTTTGCATACAGCAGGTGAGGGGACTTTACCAAGCTGAGGCTTTATTTCGATCAAGAACCAATGTCTCTTGTAACAACAACAACTCTACAGCCATGTTTTCTAGAATCCTTCCAAGGGACATCAATTTCCAAGAGTCAGTATCCATAAAAAATCCAAATGAATTCCTTCCAGATGTCTGTAGATACATAAACTATCGAATGAAGGCCACCAATGAAGGTTCATATTACCATAAGCAATTTGTTTAGTAACATAGCCACCAAACTACCATTAGATGAGTGCATGGCCAGGTTAAGTGTTCACACTAAGAGGAAAGCATTAGACCTGCTCTAAATATGGCAATATACATTCTTAATGCAACTAGTAAAATATGAAAATACAAGTATTTGGTTACATGAGACTAGAGGAAAATTAGAGACATAGGGTACTGAAAGATAAGGAAAATAATGAAATTTCTTATAGTACTGAACAGCATTCTTGCCTCTCCCCTGCCATTTTGAGATATAATCTCACCATGTAGTTTGGACCTTCCCAAAACTTGCTATGGATTCCCAAGCTGACTTCCTGACCTATGATTCTTTTACCTTAGTTCCCAAGTATTGGGATTAGAAGATTTCCACCAAGCCTTACACAAAATTAAATTATAAGCAAAGTTAATAAAAATTTAAATTCACTTTTCATTTTATAGGTAAGCAGATATAAATACCAGAGTATACATATATTCAAAATAATCATAATGAACTTAGAGCTATCTGAAAGTAAGAAAATCGATATGCCAGATTAAATAAGACTCATATTAAAATTAAGATATGTATCTAGGTATACATGGTAGTTTGAATGAGAAAGGCTCCAATAGGCTCATGCATTAAAATGTTTGGTTTCCAGTTGTTAAACTGTATAGGACGGCATAGGAAGTGCGGACTTGTGGAGGAGATACTTCACTGAGGGTGGTCTCGGGGGTCCAAAGCCATTTCCAGGCACAGTCTCTCTCACTGCCTGTAACTGTGGGACATAATCAGGCTCTTAGCTGCAGTGTCATACCTGCCTGCTGCCATCCTTCCACTAGGACAGTTGGGTTTCACTTTAAGAAACTGTAAGCAAGCCCACAGCTAAATGTTTCTTTTATAGGATGCCTTGGCCAAGGAGTTTCTTCACAGCAATAGAAAAGTAACTATGTCATTCTATGTCTAATGAGAACTAGTAAGAAAAATAAAATGTAATAAAATTGCCTTAGTTATTATTCTGACTGAAAGGATCTTAATTAGAAAACAAAATAAGGCTTTGAAAGATATATTTAAAACATATATTTCAAAGTCTAAGATAAGGTCTCATTTGGGAGATCTGACCTCATCCCCGCTTCTTGCTCAAAAACATTACGAAGATCGTTGCTTATACAACAGATCCAATTTATTAACTGCCTGTCGGTCAATATGTTAACTTCTTCAGCTCAGCTTTGTGTTTCAGGCAATGAAGATAAAGAGACAAACCTGCAAAGCGTTAAGTCTATAACACGTACAATATCCAAATTTAGTTACATGCTCTGATGATCGCGTTCTTTCTTGATCAACTATGGTTTACCCTGTAACCAGTCATTAATTTTAAGACATTTGACCTTGAAGATGTATTTCATGATAGCAAACCTTTACTTTCTACACTGTGATGTCCCTTTCTTTGAGTTTGACTTCCTTTTCTTTTCTTTTAGTCTGTCTTTCTTTTGTTCCTTCTCTCGTTGTCTCGTTGAATCTGAATGATTTCAAACACTCATGGCACTGCTTAATTGTTATTCATATAGGAAACGATAGGCTATAGAATGCTCAAAGGGAAAAGAAACATGGATACATCCCACAAACTCAATAGATTTATTTTCCTAAACCATTAGCCAGAACTTATAATTCATTCAAAACTAATGATCCAGCATCCCCTGGATGCACCTTCTTCCTATCTTAGCAATGCTGGCAAATACCAGGCTACTGTGAAAATGGGACAGCCCCATGAAGCTCAAACGAAGTCTATTAAGTGCTTCTTTGTGTATGCTACAGAAGATAACAAATATGTCTGCTCACCCATTACGTTCTACAACTGCAAACAGGCTGGCATTGAAAAGACGACGGTGAAACATGGACATCAAACTCTCAATCTTCACTGTGGACCAGAGTGATAACTGAGTTTGTTCCTTCTGAATACTGGCTACGCACATGCCACCTCTACCAAACCCTAAGAGGCAAGACACTCACCTGACTGTTAGCTTGCTAGACCTGGGAAAGCAAAATAAAAAGAAACTGGGAATAAAGATATTTGGAATTGCATGTTATATGATTTCAGGTCTCAGGTAGTTATCAGAAATAAATTTCATATAAAGCAATTATATACATACACTATATATATATATATGCATATATATATATATATATGAATAAAATACCTGCCAATATTGTAAGCCGATTTTCTGATTTTCAAACATCAGTTACTAAAGAAATAAAGAAGGACAAGACAGTGGAATGAAAGGAAGCAAAGTAAGGGACACGGAGGAGAAAGGGCAAACACTTCAAACGTAAGCCTTCACCTAGCTTTAGCATGCCATCTCAGAATACAATTTACATAAACAAATATATATTATAAAGAGGGCTGGACATTGGTAAATCATACTAAATGACTTATTCTTTCTTCAATTAGATAAGTTTTGAAACTCAGGGTTAGAAATAGGCTCAGCAGTCAAGGGCATTTGCTTCTCTCATAAAATAAATGGGTTCACTTACCAGAACCCACGGGTGGCTCACAGGAATCCAGTTCCAGAATCTCCAAACCCATCTTTTTATTTCTATGGGCTCTGCACATACACATATATAAATGCAGGTAATATAAATGCCGGTAATACTCTGGAAATCAGTCTAGAGGTTCCTCAGAAAATTGGACACTCCACTACCTGAGGACCCAGCTATACCTCTCCTGGGCATATACCCAAAAGATGCTCCAACACACAACAAACACACATGCTCCACTATGTTCTTAGCAGCCTTATTTATAATAGCCAGAAGCTGGAAAGAACCCAGATGCCCTTCAACAGAGGAATGGATACAGAAAAGGTGGTACATCTACACAATTGAGTACTACTCAGCTATCAAAAACAAAGACTTCATGAAATTCATAGGCAAGTGGAATGAACTAGAAAATATCATCCTGAGTGAGGTAACTAATCACAGAAAAACACACTTGGTATGCACTCATTGATAAATGGATATTACCCAAAAAGCTTGAATTACCCAAGATGCAATCCACAGACCACAGGAAGCTCAAGAAGAAGGATGAACAAAATGCGGATGTTCCCACTCATTCTTAAAAGGGGAAAAAATAACCATAGGAGGGAATATGGAAGCAAAGTTTAGAGTAGCGACTCAAGGAACAGCCATTCAGAGACTGCCCCACATGTGGCTCATATATATACAGCCACCAAAATTAGGTAAGATTGATGAAGCTAAAAAATGCATGCTGAAAGGGACTGGGTATAGATCTCCTGAGAGACACATACAGAACATGTCTAATACAGAGGACAATGCTAGCAGCAAACCACCGAACTAAGACCAGGACCCCCTTGGGGGAAATTAGAGGAAATACTGAAAGAGCTGAAGGGGCTTGCAACCCCATAAAAACAACAATGCCAACCAACCAGATCTTCCAGGGACTAAGCCACTACCCAAAGACTATACATGGACTGACCCAGGGCTCCAACTGTGTATGTAGCAGAGAATAGCCTTGTTGGGGAAGCCCTTGGTCCTGCCAAGGTTGGACCCCCCCAGTGCAGGGGAATATGGGGATAGGCAGTAAAGGGGGTGTATGGGGGGGAAATACCTGTATAGGGAGGGGGAGGGGAAGGGATGGGGGCTTATGGACAGGAAACCGGGAAGGGGAATAATGTTTGAAATGTAAGTAAAGTAATATATCTAACAAAAATTAAAAAAATAAATGCAGGTAATATATTTATATGCATAAACAAAAATGAATGTATTTTACAAGTTTATTAAATATACTAATTTTGAAAGAACACAATAAGCTTCTTTGAAAACAGTGACCGTGCTCCTATTTTAACTTTTACAAATGAAATATCTACAAACTACTACCTAATTTTAGCATTTTAAAACTTTAATGCAGAAATTAGAGAGATATCTTAATGGTTAACTGCACTGACTGTCTTCTCCAGGAAGTAGGCTAGATTCTCAGCACCCACCCTGTAGTATCTCAAAACTGTCTGTAACTCCAGTTACAGGAATGCTATTTCTAGACTCTCTGTGCAGCAGTACGTACACAGTACATAAAGATGAGTCAATGTACACTGAAAAAATAAAACAACAAACACTTTGCTTTTATCAGAAAAACCACTTACAAGGCAAAATGAATATATATTTGTGTTATATTTAACTACATAATATGCATATAAAATTATATATGCACAAATTCATTATTATAGTTATCTAATTCAAAGTTTTGGAGCATAATAAGGAGAATCAGGTGAGCAATTCTACAATAATTTTAGTTTTAATCTAATGTATCAACAAAATGTGAAAATATTTCAATCAATATTACTAAATGATAATATATAATTATACAAATCTTGGCACATATAGAAGAAACAACCTCAATAGATATAAAGAATAAAAAAAATGAATCAACACTTGATTAAAATTAAAAAATGTAAATGTCAAAAATAGCTAAAATACTGAGAACACAGAATAAATATTAAAGAAAATAAAACATTCTGTTTGTATAGTATACACACTCTAACACTGCTAGCAAGACATGTCACACATTTTAATATATATAATGTCATGCTTTTAATTCTTGACTCACATTCAAGAATTTTCATATGTGAAATTAATGCATGACGCAAAAATCGCAGTTGTGCTAAGGACATGTAAGTGTCAGAAACAACCTAAGACGCAACAATACAGGGCTAAAACATGAGCTATATTTATGGTTGCATAATTACCCTTTGCTCAAGGAAGAGAACCAGATATATAATATGTTCTCAGAAATGAGGAGGACAGAAGACATGCAGCCAAATGCCTTGACAGATACTGTCTAAATTCATGTACCTTCTAGATATAAAACTGTAAGCCGGAAGTGAACACCCAGAGAGACAGACAGAGTGACTACACCACTGACTACTGAGTGGATTTCTGGCTTTTTTTTTTTTTTAATTGAAATATTGTCATTAAAGAGCAAGGACTCCTGTATCTCTGACAGAAAAAAGTTAGAATAAAGAGAAACACCTTTTTATTCTATAGGACTGACATCAGAAATAAAAAAAATCTCTTGGGTAGTGAATAACAACAAATGAAAATTAGAAATTATTTGTATTTTATTTATAAGCAGCTTAACACAATTTAATCTCAAGGATACTTAAAATTTTGACTTTGGGATTAGAAGACCTTTTTGCAATGGAGAAGAACATGTACAATCACAGTCACTACAAAGAGGGCAAGCGGTATTTACATCTGAATTAGTTTTTCTCATTTATGTATAAGCTTCCTGTGTTTGGAGTGACACTTCACAGGCAAGCGTAGTGAGGCACAGGAATCCCATCTTTAAGAGGAGGTAAAACAATGCAAAGATCCAGATAAAAAAGATTCAGGAAAGGATGATAAAATACATTTACTGACAAAATTAATATAACTTATCAGTCTAAAGAAAATTTAGAAGTAGCATTCATTCCTGGGCTAGATGTGGAAGCCTGAGGCAATATTATTATAAATTCTAGGCTAGCTAGGGTTAAAAAGTCAGTTCCAGTCATGCCTGGGATATATGAGAGACTGTCTCAAAAACATACAGAAACAGTCTTCTGTTTACCTCACAAGTGAAATCATCAAATTGGCTCTCATCGAAAATGCTATAACAAACAAATAAATAAACAATTTTACCTTAAAATTTTCAATATAATCTGGAATATTTGAGATTCATATCTCAAGTCTTAAACTAATCATTCTCAAAAATTGTTAATGCAAAATAAAACTAATAAGAAAACTTAAAAATTATGTAGTATCACAAGGAATGACATACAAATCATATAATTAAGGTATTTCAAAGTATGCATGTCCCATTGGACATTTGCAAAGCAGAATTCCATATATTTAAGGCCTCTAAACACCCCAAAGTATCCCAGTAATCACTGAGAACCACGGTTTTCCCTGCTCATAGAGCTAATGTGAGGGAATCAAGAAATTGGCCTAGTCTAGCTGACTTGAGAGGCATGTGTCACAGGTTTTTCCGGTTAGAGTCTATGGCTCCTGAGACTCAATGTGCCTTCCATGTACTTCCTCAGGCAGTCAAGCTTACAGGCCACTTTGTGTTTCTCTGTATACTCCCCCAGAAGTCAAAAAACAAAAAATATGGGAGTTTTATAAGACAATTGGTCTTAGACATTAATCTCGTGTACCCTGAAAGGCTTGCAAACATCATTGTATCCTAGCAACTATAACTGATTGATCCTAGCAGTTGGCACTATATTCTGTTTCTGATAAAGGTATAGTCTGCTTGCTCTCAATAAAATTGCCACAGCTAAAGTTTTGTCAAGGTATCCTGATATGATTTAATTCCTTTAGACCACACTAGGATACCATGGACTGGTAAGAAAGCATGGGTGCTTACAAATTAATACATATTTCTTTAGTGTTTCATAATGGAAAAGCATGGAAGTATTTAAGTATGGATGACAAAATAGCATTTTATTTATGCCTGTATATTTACATACGTTCTTAACATTATTTAAATTTCTAACAGCTAAAGACATTAATGAAAACTTGCCTTGCTGCATACAAACTGAGTAGTAAAGGTGATAGCAACAGGAAAGAAAGCTTGCTTACTGGGCACATCACTTTTTAAATTGATGTATTTATTATGTATATGGAAATCAAATGGTAAATTTTAACTTATCAGAATCAACTTCCCCACGTGTAGAATTTTTTCGTATTTTAAAAAGCTACTGACAACTATATCATTTATGAATGATGCTAGAGTAGTGTGGACAAATGTATACAAAGAACTTTTATAAACAAATGTGACCCCAGTAAATGAATTATAAGGAATTATCATCAAGGTTCGTTATCCAAGAACTCTTCTCTTTGATGCTATCCCTAACATCCACAATAACAAAAGACACAGGACACTGAGTATTGTAAATAACTGTATAAAATGTGTGCATATATACCCAGCCATTATCAATCCTACCTTCTATTCACCATCAATTCATCCATCCATCCATCCATCCATCCATCCATCCATCCATCCATCCATCGCATTTTATGAAGCTCTTCTATTGTGTTACAAGGATTTAAGTTACAGGAATATAGGTCAAATCAATTTCTTACTAAACTTTCTATACTATCATTAAGTTGTAGAATGATTCACACACACGCGTCCCTTGTGTGGGAAGTGTTTAGAGTGACAAGTCAAGCACACTCTTTGCTAGGACAGTCTTTGAGCTAAGTTTTAAAGTCAGATACAAACACTGAAATCCATTGCAGACACCTGAAGCAGCACATGTGTCCTGTCTAGTACTTAGGGTAGGGAGATAAAACCAGTCTTTATTAGGACAGTTTGCTCAATTATGTTTAATGAAGTAATGCAACGAGAGTGAGCCACACTGGATAACATTAAGAAATAAACACGAAAGAGTCCCCCTTAAACCTCTTAAATGAAATTCCAATTTAAATTAACAAGCAATTTGGAAATACCAATATTTGAACACACCGAGTTACCCATGATCTAAACATGTTCCTTTCCCTCTTTTCTTTTTTCCCTTTCAATCTTTTTTTCATTTCCTTCTTTAACGTCCATGTTTCCACATTTGGGTGGGGCTGTTGGTTTGCTGAGTCAGCCTCCTGAAAACATACACCGTCTTTTCTATCCTAATAACACTGCATTACAAAAGATCTCTAACAAACTAAACTGTCATGCGAACACAAGGAAAACTGAGGAGTTGGTTTGAATCTGTCTCCTTTCATTTTGAGTATTACAAATGACTAACAGCTTAACATTTGCTTCCAGTTTTCTTCCTTGAAAAGAAACAAACAAACCAAAAAACAAAACCCCACATCTATAGAGATTAAGTGCTATCCATCCAAATATACTGAGTTTAAACATTACAAAGTACAGTTACGGTCCAAGAAGACAATGGAAGAAAACACACAGGGATAAAATGCTAACCCAGATCAAAGTAAAAAGGACGTTGGATGTTCAGTTACACTTTCCCTCTTAAATCGGCACACGCAGGTAAAGATTCTGGGTGGGGCTTCAAGTATCTAAAATATTGTGTGAAAAACACAATTGTCCATAAAAAATGTCTTCTGAATGAACCTCGAATCCCACTGCAGGGCTCAATCTCTGTTCATTAAAATCAAAGCCTCAAACATGAGGCTTACCCCAGTGCTGAAAATGGACAGAGCCCAACAATGTTCAATACAACAACAAAACAATAACAAGATAACATTCTTTTCACAATCTAACTTTATTTAAATACTACAGATATATGTGAATAAATTGTAAGCTCTAAATCATATGCACACATACACACACACACAGAGGGGGGGGAGAGAGAGAGAGAGAGAGAATGAATGCACATTGAAGTCAATGGTGGGAAAATCAATTCTGGACATTATAAGCTGATATTCTAAATTCAGGATCTTTCTAATAAGTTGTCAAGGTTTTCACATGACCCAAAGACTTTAAATATACATTACATATACATTATAATCAACAGCAAATAAACAAATCCTTACAGAGGTGACACAGAAGAAAACTGTTCCAACGAATTCAGGAATCAGTGAATAAATTGCCTTAGATGTTAGAAAATATTTACACAAAATAATTTTAAAACTTGTACATATGAAAGAATTATCAATAAGGATATATACATGTATATATGATATTTAATGGCCTTAAATGTTTGTACTTTCAGAGCTGACGGGCTTAAGTCAATCTAAATAATGAAAAAGTTTCTAAAGAGAAAAATTTAAATGGCTAACAGGATATAAAATGAAAAACAGGAGCATTTTAATGTAGAAAAACAGCATGCATGATTAAAAAGAATAGTGGACTTAATATGTAAAAAGATTCCTACTAAAACCCAAAATGTAAAAAGTAATGTGCAGAAATAGGTAAAGGAATATTGGAAGAACATTCTGGATAATAGATAATTACAATGGAAGATTATCATTCCATAATAGATAATGGAAGAACATTATGGCAATAGATGGGAAAACAGAAATTCCTCTTTAAGTCATACATGCACAGTAGTTAGAGAATGTATTGACACTAACGCTCCTTTGAAGACTCATGCTGAGTGAAATGCTACTGTTATGTGCTGATCCCTGACTACCAGTGCGAGCTGCTATTCTGGAGGTGGTGAAAACCCAGGAAGAAGTCGGCCTGTGCAGACTACCTACAGTCCTCACAAGTCCCTGTTCCTGCACACTCCTAAGGAACGGTTATTTTCCCGCACCAGATGTTGCCACCATGATGTTCACTTTAAGCTTGACTATAGAAACAATAGAAAATGCTATCAGGGATGAAAGCCCACCACGAGCTAGAATAATTCTGTCTTCCTTTAATTTATTTGATGAAGTTGGCTACAGAGAAAAAAATTCAAATACAATGACTAAATGAACATTTATTAAAAAATCCCAACCCAAAGAGCCATCTCAGCTGAGTGAATATTACTAGATAGTCAATAAAATATTTTTAATACAGTTCAAAATAATGGATTACAATAAGTGATGAACTTCGCTTCTCATTGTTTAAAAAGAAGACTTAAAAAGTTTCTTTAATAAGAAGCCATAACACTCAAGCTAAACATTAAAAACTAAACCTAATAAAAAAAATACAGGTCTTGATTACCTTGGATTTCACTTGGAAAGTTATATAAATATGCATTATCTAAGAGTCAAAATACAAAAATAATAATCACTAAAAAAAAGCATCAAATATAACAGCATTTGTTCACAGTATAAACTAGTAAGAGAACTCTGAAACCGAATTACACATCAAACTTCAAGATAATACTCAGAAAAGATGGTTTGTAAGGGCAGCAAGGCATGATGGGACATGCCTGCAAACATAGTACTTAGAAGCTGAGGCAACAGGCTTCCAATTCAGTGAATAGAAAAACCTGCTTTAAAAGAAACATTAAAATTAAGAGAATGACTATTTCAGAGCTGGTGTTTCTGGCAGGCACAAAAAACAAAAAGGAATAAAGTCGTGTAAGGTTCTGAAAATGACAAAAACAAAGTATTATTGTTTGGTAAGAATCATCAATTATAAAAATATTCCCAAGGAACTACACATAAAGGCTAAAACTAAAGCGTGCTTATTAATCTTTCTAAATAAATACATAAAAGCTGTCTAAATAAATATATTTATTATATAAAACAAGCTAAAATATTGTTTAAGTACTAAGACTAATGAATGTACCAAGAAAAGTTTAAAACCCTGAGATATTCAAGATGAAATAGTCATTATCTAGACAGAGACCAATCTTTCTCAATGTAAACCACAATAAGAGAGCTGTGAAGCATCTTTGGAAAGCTACATAAGCCTTTCCTTACACTACCAGCTACCAAGAGTCTCAGCTACTGTAGCTTAGGCAAGGCAAAGTAACAAGTCAACCAAGAAGCTGATCCGCATCGTTGTAAAAACATATTCAGACCAACTGGGTATGTGACATCAAAACTGCATGAAAACCTCTTCAATAAACAGTGCTCAGATAACTAAGCGGTCCTGTTTACATCTAACATGAAAATAAAATCTATATTTTGATGGCATCAAAGACATAAAGGTAAACGTCAATGTTTAAAGAAATAAACAACACACACACACACACACACACACACACACACACACACACCTTTGCACATAACAGGAAAACTTCCTAAACATTAAAAAAAAGCCATCAAAATTTCTAGTAAGTTAAAATTTAATATTTATCAACGTAATACCCACTGCAAGCAAGCAAACAAAATACAAGTTCATAAAAAATGATAACAAGATGAATATCCAACATAAGTATCCTATAAATTCAAATTATAATTAAAATGTGCTATACATATATCGGAGTATATTTAATCATCAATGTGGAAATGCAAGCAGAAATGATAGCGTGCAATTTTATATCTAGCAAATAGCAATAATTGAATACAAAGCAGAAGAGAGTGGATCCTTGATTTAGCAATTGTAGAAAACAAAGCAATTTTATTTCAAAAAGTTGAACACATATGTTTGACTGTGATCCTCCAATCCTTTATCAGTATATCTAGTTGTTCTCAAACTATTCAGTGCAAATTAACTGTCAAATCTTTTACTAATCAATATGTGTAACCAAAGTTAATTACTAAACTCTAATAACACTAAATTACTAAGACGGCTCAATATAAAAAACAATAACATACATGAATGTGGCCAAAATATCACTTGATATATACGTTTTTACCCAGAGTCAATTTATGTTTTATTCTGTGGTAGACAAATGGCAGTTTTTAAATCAACACTGGTCCTTGAAATACTTTGTAAAAGGCATTGTGCTAGAACAAGGCATTCCAAAAGAACTACCTGAGATAACAGAAACTTTCTATTTATGTGTTGTTCAGAATATCCACTACCACATGTGGCTACAAACAAACAAAAAAATTAAAAAAAAAATTACTTTAAGTTCACAATGTCCAGCATAAGCTGCTTATGTGGCCACTATAGTAGACAACACAGTTTTAGGGAAATTCTTCCAAAATATATACCATGAGAGATCCTCACATATGGTAATTGAACAAAAAGAAACATTTGAAATTATTCAAATGTCCATCAGCATAATAAGTAAATTATAACTAAGAGAAGAAAAATTTAAAAAACACATAAAGCTAGTTAAACACACAACTATGGACATAAACCATGGAAATTATGGTACTACTTGAAGAAATCAGAAACTTCAGATAGTCAGGCAATGAACACTATTTCAGTCAAGGCTGGAATGCCTCTGTGATAGTGGTGCAGTAAGACTGCTCACCCAGTGACATCTTTATGCAAATATACTCCATGATGTTCACTCAGCAAAACAGCCTGATGCCACCTTTGCCAGAATGTATCAGCATCATGAAGTTAGACACCACTGCCCTCACCTTTAAATATAATCAGAACTAGAGAAAAATGAAATACACTGCTATAAATTAACAGAAGAGAACATTACTTCTTATAGCAGGGGGTTGGAAAAATGGCTCAGAAGGTAAATAGGAGCTACAACCATGCCTGATAACCTGAGTTCAATAACAAAAATCCACATGATTGAAGCAGAGAATCAATTCCTACATTGTCTTCTAACTTCCAACAAGGGCTATGGTGGGCACGCACATGCAAGCACACACGCTAAATAAATAAATAAATAAATAAATAAATAAATAAATAAATATATAAACAAACTTGAAATGGAAAAGCATAGAATGACTAATCACAAGTCACTTAGTAGGATTCTCTAGAATTGACAAGCAAATGACAAAAGTAGCATAGGTAGGCTGGGGGTGTGGCTAATGGTAGAGTGATTTCCTTGATGGTATAAAGCTCTAGTTTCAGTCCCCAACTATGAAAGAAGTCAGGGTAGGATGGAAAGGGTAAGGGAGAAGGGGAAAAGGGAAGGAGGGAGGAAAAGAGGAAAAATATTTGTAGTTTCAATATTAAGTAATTTTGTACATTCATATTAATTTCATTATTAGTCTTCAAAAATCATGCCACATTTTACTCTGTATATTAAACATTATATAATAAAGTATTTGAAAATGCACTACTAAAATCTTTTAAAAGTAGGACTACTGTGACAAAATTGTTTCAAGAGTATAGAGCTTTGCATAGTAATATAAATCTAACAGTCAAGAAGATACAGCGATTATAAGCCTATATGCACAAAACTACATGAAACAGAATCATGAGGCATGATAGAGAACAGAGGTCAACATTAGCTGAAGACCTCAACATCCTACGTCCTACTGTCTTAATAAAGAGAACCAACTAGAGGGAGGATTAAAGGGGCAATGAAGACTTGAGCAATGCTATAAGTTAATAAGAAGTAACATTAATGGGAGACTATGTCCAAAATAGAGAATCCATTTTTCTAAAATGAATCAAGATTTACCAAACAGACTATATTTTTAACCAAAAAGCAGGTCTCGATGAAACTTGTGAAGACTACAAAAAAACAGTATAAATGCCTAGAGACGAATTGAAAATGAAAGCATGGCATTTGAAAATTTATGGTGTGCATCCAAACCATGCCATGAGAAATGTTACAGCTGGAAATAAACACATTTAAAAAAAAAATCTCAGATTAGTCTCCTACCACCTTAAAAAAAAGGAAGAAGCAAATCAAATCCAAGCAAGAATAAAAGAGCAAGTAGAACAGGGATAACAAAATAAGAATTAAAAAGAGAGAGAAAAACAATCAGTGAAACTAAAAGATTCATAGAAACATTTCTCAAAAATGATAAACAAAATTGGCAAGCCACTGACTAGACTGATGAAGAAAAATAGAGGACATTGAGGTCACTAAAATCAGGAATAATTAAAGACCAACAAATGCTTGCCTTGCAGAAACAAAAGGCCAAAAGAAAATATTGTTCACAGTATATGGGAGATCTCCGTGGGTAAAGCACTTGAAGAAGCAGGACTGGGCATCTATGTCCTAGAACCCACAATAATAGCCTGACTCATGTGGTAGCTGCCCAGACATAGTCCAGAGGGAGAAACAAAGGGCCCTTTGCTTAAGCTGGTTAGCTAGTCCAATTCCCCATCTCAGTGACTAAGCTGGAGAACCATAGAGAAAGACATCCTACGTCAACTTATGGATGCACACACACGTCCACTGCATGTGAACACTCCAATCAAAACAGTTGGATGGCAAGAAATTGAAGAATATGAAGTGGATACGTTCCTAAACACACACAAAATACCAAAGGAAGCTCTAAGAAATATACCTACTACAAGTAAACAGAATGAATCAATAATTAAAAAATATTAATATAAACAGAGAATCACATAACTTGACACTGAATCTTGCAAAAATAATCAACCAAAAGCAAGTATCAATCTCCTAAGCCTCTCAAAAAACTGAAAGAAAAAGAACATAGTCTCACCCATTCTATGACACCTCAATGCCAAAGTGAAACAAGGAAATCATTTTATAAAAACCCAAAACTCTATACATTAGTAGGACTAATGGCTACCAATTCAAGAGTCATTAACAAAACCCTGAGTAGAAAATTGAACTTGGAGGTACTGATATACATGGTAGGTTTGTTCAATATATAAAAATCATAGTAATAAAATAAAATAGTAAAACACGTTCATCTTAATAAAAGCAGAAAAAGCACATGACAAACATGACTAAAAGCAACAAGTACAAAAGGGACTAGGGAATGTAAAGATTATCTACTGGAAACTGTATACTAACTTCATGATTATATAGAGGAATGTCTGGGATCAGAAACAAGGTCTAGAGCGCTATCTACATCTTTTATACTCTATATTAATGGTTCTCAGCCTGTGTATCACAGGCTGTGTATCACAACTCTTTTGGTAAATCCTATTTTCAAAAATATTTACATTATAATTCATAACAGAGGCAAAAATCACAGTGGCAAAGTAGTAATAAAAATAATTGTATGGTTTGGGGTCCCAATAACATGAGGAACTGTATTAAAGAGAAGTAGCATTAGGAAGGTTGAGAAACACTGATCTATGTGGTTCATACATTCCAATCAAGCAAAAGAGGTAAAGGAAAAGTAAGTCTCCAAATAAAAAAAGATCACATCTTCAATTTGAAGATAACATGATTTTATGTATATTAAAAAGTCTGAAAAGTTCACTAAACTAAAATTAAGGCTAATTAGGAATTCAAAAATATCATAGAATGTAAGAACAAAGTAAAAACTATTTGTATTTCTAAACAGCATCAATAAACAAACGAAAAATAAGTAAGTCCACTTATGATTATAACAAAGAAATTCAATACTTACTAAATTTAATAGAGTGGGCTGTTGATGATGATGATGATCGAGATGTATATGCTAAAAACTAGACTGTTTAGATGCATTAAAAACCAAACTAGCAATGTCTGCCTACAGATCCAGAATTTGGGAAACTAAGGCAAGAGGATCATAACTTCAAGGCCAGCCTGGTGGAGTACAGGGGATATGTGTACCAGGTAAAGAATGGAACATGCGCATGTGTGTTAGCTGAGCTACTACCATAAAGATGACGGCAATTCCAAAATGGCCTACTATCTGTGCAATCCCCATCAAATTTTAAAAATATGTGTGTGTGTGTGTGTGTGTGTGTGTGTGTGTCTGTCTGTCTGTCTGTCTGTCTGTCTCCCTAGAAACTCTAAAAGTCAAAAGGAAGAAGGGAGCTCCTGATAGACCAAAACAGTGAATGTGCTAGGCACTCACACTATAGCAAACGAACAAAAATGCTGGAACTGACGTGTGAGTTTTAAATTCAGCATATGGAAAGATATGAAAACAATGTGGTCCTAACATATATTTGGGGACAGAAAAACCAACAAAATTGGGTCTAAAATATCACACATATGATCCGTGTGTTTCTGAGAAGTAGCCAAGGTCAGTGAATGAGGGGAAAACAATGGCAGAGCGAAGTTAAAGGGACAGAGGAAGTTGTCTGCACTCAGATCTTAGTGTGCACTAAAAACTGAAAATGGATCAAAGAGCAAAGACATTCAATATGAGGGATAAAATTTTAACTCCTCAAAGCAAACAGAAGTATAAAATCTTCAAGATCTTGAAGCAGGCGTGTGTGTGTGTGTGTGTATGTGTGTGTGTGTGTGTGTGTGTGTGTGTTTGTGTGTGTGTGTGCGCGTGCGCGCGTGTGTGTTTACAAAGAGAGCAAAAGCTAAAGCACCAAAAGGCAAATAGATTCTGCATAAAACCAAATAGTCTATGCATGACAGCAATGTCTGTATTCCAAAACTCAGGAGAGAGGCAAAAAGTAACAAATTTAAAGCCATCCTAAAGCCTTGACTAAAATAACTAATCTTTAAAAAGAAAGATATTAGCAAGATTATGAAAAACCTCAAGGAAGAGCGGAAACTGCTGCCATGTATCTCAGAAATGACTAGACCTTTATACTCCAACAATGAAGACATACTAACCAAATACAAATAGACAGGATTAGAATAGATACTTAAAAATGATATGCAAACAACTAATAAGCACAAGTTTTTAGAACACTCCCCATCATGGAATTAAACCCAAATGACCACTATAGCTACAGTAAGTACGTAAACATACAAAAATACCTTGGTGTTGGTGCATGCCTTTAATCCCAGCATTCAAGACAGAGGCAGATGGACCTCTGTGAGTTTGAGGCCAGCCTGGTCTACAAAGCTAGTTGTAGGAAAGCCATGGCTAAAGGGAGAAACCATTCTCAAAAACCAAGACAAGCAGAAAGAACAAGCAAGCAAGCAAACAAGCAAAAACAGTAGAAACTTGAAGTATTGTAAGGTCTGACTGTGGGAGGAGAAAGTGGCTATTGAGTGCTGTGGCCATTTTGAATGTCTCGTGTTTCTTAAATGTTAAATTGAGACTCACAAAGTAGCCAAGGAACTGGATACCCCAAGTTGGTTTCCAATAGCAATGAAAACATGAGTACAAAACAACGCATACATGAATACTTGGGAATATTATCCACAATAACCAAAAAGTGAAGCCCTCAAAAATACCCACCAAACACTGAAGAATGGGCAAATTACAACACAGTCCTGTAAGAAAATGTATTTAGCCACAAAAAGTTGTCTATGTACATACCACAAGGATAAAACACACTGACCATAAGAGAAATCAAACACAAAAGGCCATGAATAATGATTCCGTTTGTATGAACTGTCTGCAATAAGCAAGCCTTGGAGTTAAGACCAGGGTAGAAGGTACTGCAGAATGGGACATTACTGTTTCTTTTCATGGTGAGGTGTACATAACTGCATGTCTAGACTAAGGTGTATATGCTAAGTTGTGAAGTTATGAAGTTTATGTTACACTTCATCTAAATGCACACACACACACAGAGAAAGAGAGAGAGAGAGAGAGAGAGAGAGAGAGACAGAGACAGAGACAGAGACAGAGAGACGGAGAGAGAGACATACAGACCTAAAAACCTACAGTGATAGACAGAGTATTACGTCCCCTCTTTGCATTTTCATTCTAACACTGCCATATTCTTTACCAGGTTAGAAATACAGCTGGGCTGGAACACAAAATGACAGCACAGGAGTTACTGTGTTGCAATTCCTACTGCTGCTTTCTCTGAGTTTCCAGTGTTATATTTCCAGTGTTCTCCTTTGGCACAAAGAAAGTCCCTGGGATATCCCACAAAGTCCATGTGTTACATGATTTCTAGTTTATGGAGAGCAATGTGCTGTCTAATTTCTGAGTATAAATCAGTGTGTCATGAAAACCAGAAAAAAATATGTATGTATATACATATAGATATATATAGATGTATATATGTGTGTATGTGTATACATATATATACATCTATATATACACACATACATTCCATCTAGTCAATCTATCAGACATATGTTAGCAATTTACACAGCAGGAAAAGACTTCCAAACTACTGCCAACAAGATGAACAGTTTCCCACTTTTATCTATTAAAATGGATATAATATCTATTATATCTTAGGCATTAGCATTTCTAACCAAATACTGGTCCTTCCTCCTGTCTGAGTTCTAGTTAAACTTTGGTGAGTTATGTGAGGCTCCACAGTAATTGATGCAGTATCTCAGCAGCCCACACTAAGTTTTCACAGGGCTTTCTCTCATATCCACATTGGACTTAAATGCTTTGATTACAAGGTAGTGAAGTTGTAACTTTAGACCTTATAGTTCATAATGCTGAATCACACACCAACACCCTACAACATTTTTAACCCCACACCTCAAGTTCTCGTCTCTGCTAAAGGGATTTTTGGCCAGTTTCCTTAACAATTTATTACTGTCGTCATCATCACCATCACCGCCATGACCCTGTGTATGCTTTGTGTTTGCATGTGTACTGTGTGTGCAGGCACTCCTGTACCAGGTAACACATGGGGGTTCAGAGGACAACTCTCAGGAGCTGGATCATTCATTTAACCTTTCCATGCTTCCATACAGTTTGGGGGATAGATAACAAATCATCAGACAGGCATAGCTAGTGCTGTTCCCTGCTGAGACATCTCACTGAACCCCTTCATAGCAGTTTTCTTTCTCTGAGCAAACGATGTTACGCTGACTTTGTGTTTCAAACATTAACTTTCCTAGAAAGTGTCAGAGCTCTCTATTGTTCAACTGCAAACCAGCTGTTGATCACCCACAATGCCATGTTCCTTTAGGATGATGGCTTCTCCAGTGGGTGCGCCTTCCTTTCCTCAGGAAAACCTCTCCCCTTGTCATTAGTCAAGGCTATTCATTTCCAACAGACATAGAAACATATCCTCATGAACTTATCAAACTGATGAAGGGAAGAGGGAGAGTTTTAGTCATCTTTGTGAACTCCAGTACCTAATACATAAGGAGTCAAAAAAATCATTCCTGAAATAAAGGGGCAGAAGAAGAAAGTGAAAAGACTATCAGCAGATGCAATACGTGTTAACACTTCTTGAGTCCCGTTGAAACGTTTTTTATGAACCGGATCCTGCCAACAGCTTTGTCTTCATTATTTCAGAATCTTCCTAAAAACTCTTCAAAAGTACATAGAGTTTGAATGTATAAAAGATGCTTCATAGAGGTTGAATATTGCCATATTTTAACGTGAGTTCATGTCTACAAAATTCATGCTCTAACCTTCATTATAAATGATAGCAAAGGTCTAACAATGGATAAAGATTGCACCCAAAAGGCAGAACCCAACAGGGATGACATTAACCGAAATACCCAACAAAGGGGAGACAGAGCCTGTAGAGACCACCTCTAGTAAACAGAAATATAACCCCCTTCCCCTCTACCCAGAATTTTCCTGTCTAAAGGAAATGCGAGGACAAAAAATGGAGCAGACTGAAGGAAAGGTCATCCAGAGACTGCCCATCTGCATTCATCCCAGCTGCAGACACCAAACCCAGACAATATTGCTAATGCCAAGAAGCACTTGCTGACAGGAGCCTGGTATAGCTGTCCTCTGACAGGCTGTGCTAACACCTGACTAATAGAGAGGCAGATACTCACAGTCAACCACTGAACTGAGCCCAGTGGAAGAGTTAGGAGTGGGACGGAAGGAGCTGAAGGGGATTGCAACTAACTGGACCACCCAGAGCTCCCAGGAACTAAACCACCAACCAAACAGTACACATGGAGGGACCCATGGCTTCAGATACATATGTAGCACAGGATGGCTTTATCAGACATCAAAAATGGGAGGGGAAGCCCTTGGTCCTGTGGAGGCTAGATGCCCCAGTGTAGGGGAATGCTGATCAGTGAAGCCAGAGTGGGTGAGTCAGTGGAGGAGCACCCGCTTAGAGGCAAAGGGGAGGGGGAATAGGTGAGGGGTTTGCAGAGGGGAAACCATGAAGGGGGATAACATTTGAAATGTAAATAAATAAAATAACCAAAAATAAATAAGTAGATAAATAGGCAGATAGATAGATAGATAGATAGATAGATAGATAGATAGATAGATAGATAGATAGAATGAAAGAAACTAAGTTGAAAGTCATCTATTGCACCTTGCTGGAGCTCATTTGTGTGAGGTCTTCATTTACTGAGCTGGTCTTGCTGTTTTTGTATGTGTTTCTGTACATACAGATCCTTTAGGCTAGGAAGCCCCAATCAATCTTATTTGTTCAGAAATTCCAACTTACAGTTGAAATTCTTTTCACTTCATATGTGAATCCTTTTGACAAAGGAGAAATTCTCAGCATGAGAGTTGCCATTCCTCACAACTACTTCAATTATAGATGACATCAGATTTGTTTCTTTATGTCTCACTTAGTCATTCTAACTTCCTTAAAAGGCAGAGACCCATTTTTACTCATCGTAGTATCTTTGGTGCTGAGGGAACATAAAGCCATGTACATAAAAGGCATTTAGTAAAAATACTGGCATACATTTTTAGTTTCTACTCTTGACTTCCTGGTAGGCTTCAGATCTAATAGTGTACAAGCTTGATATCAAAAACATCTACACTTGCTATTATCTATGCTCCTTCTTCTTAAAAACTCCCTCATTGCCACATAAATTGCATTCTATTCCTGTTGCTTACTTTCATCTAGAATTGTCTGAGTCCTTGCAAAGCTTTAATGACTACAACAATGCGAGGACATGTGACAATGTAGCTAAACATGATGGTAAAAATAAAAACAAAGACCTTTACAGTTGTGGGGGTGCAGAAGCGATACGAGTAGATATTCACAAAAAGTAAATAGCCACAAATAATGAAGAAAGGGCAAATTAAATATGCTTGATTAAGCTCAAATCACTTATAAGAAGTGATGTAGGGATTGAAGTAAAATTAAGTTTGGGTAGGTGGATGGCAAAGGCTGTGGGCACCAGTCTGAACACAATGCTCATGCACAGGCAAGAACTGAAGAACACAGCGTGTGAGAGAGCAACTATGTGAGCTGAAGTGTAAATAAAGTAGGAAGGTAATAATGATAAGGTTGGAGGTCTAAACTGAAGACACACGTATGGGCAGTCTAGAATGTATGCTAGACTGAACTTGGATTTTTATAAAAATCACAATGAAGGAATAATCTTAACAGATTTAGCAAAAGTATTGATATTATTATTGTATTTGGGAACATGTAACTCACAAAGACCATTATGGAGAAGACAAAAGAAGGGAAAGCAAGAGGCAGATTAAGTAGCTAAAAGGACTACTTAGAGTCAGTCTCCGTCAAAAGAATGAATTACACCATGAGTACACGAGGGCAGGATGGGGGAGAAGACTAACATCAAGGAGTGTGATAAACTAAAGTAACTTTCCCTCCAACATGAAGAAAAGAAGAATTTTGTGGGAATGCAGAAAGTCCTTGAAAACCTTGAATTGTATTTCCTTTGTATCAGTAGCATAGAAAGCCCTCAATAAAGCAATAAGTCCTGGTGAGCTCGGTTTGATCCGCATAGACTACAGAGGCATACATAAGTGAAGTTACAATTTTGCTACCCTTTGTGGAATTAATAGCAAAAGTCTTCACAATGTCTGACATATACAATGAATGATCAAATACCTTATAGCACAAGACAGAATACAAAGAAGATAAGGAGCATTTCCCACTTTATATTGACTAGTAGCTGAAGATGTACACTTCTACTTCTTCATCTACCTACTATTTCTCCTAGAGCTTGTAACTAGTCTCCAGTTTACCCGAAAACTGAGCTGATTCAAATTTAGATTTTTCTTTACCAATAACAAGCAATAAAGTGTCATATAGTGTTTTTATCACATTCTGGAAAACCTGAGCAAGGCAACAAAATTGAACCCTTAATTTAAATCTATAGAAAAGGATGAATGACTACTTTATATAATAACAAATATGTAGTACACATATACAAGTCTATTAATTATAAATGGTATACACATGGAACCAATCAAGTAGCTATCATTTTTCTTTACGGGGAAGGAGAGTCAATCTATCAGTCTATCTAACTAATCTAATCTATCTATATTTGATAGTTATATTTAAAGAGAATGGACAGGTTTTAAAGTCATTTAAAGGCAAAGTGTGGCAGTTAAGAGCTATTTAAATCAGCGTAAAACGTAATGTTCAGGCCTGGCAGTAGTGGTAGCTCATGGCTTTGATCCTAGTACTTGCAAGGTAGAGGCAGGCAGATCTTTGAGTTCAAAGCCAGCCTGGTCTTTTGAGCTAGTTCTAGGACAGCTAAGGCAACACAGAGAAACTTCTCTCAAACAACAACACAATAATAATAAAATAATAATAATAATTATAAAATAAAGAGAAAAGAAAAATTTAATGTTAATTTAATCTTGCTTGAATTGGCTCATAGGTGAAAATAAAAATTATATTGAATTAGAGGATGACTGCAGAATACTGTATTTATAAGCCAGGTATTTGTTATGTACAAGCTAAGAAGTTAATAAGACAAGCTTCTACTGTAGTTCTTATAACCGTTGTGTAAATGTGAAAAAGGTATGTAGTTTTCACTGCATAGATAAAACACATTTTTGACCTTGAGGTTTTTTTTTAAAGTTTTTTTTGTTTTGTTTTGTTTTGTCTCTGTATGTGCATCTGTGTTCCTTAAAACTACAAGAAGAAACAAAGACACTGAATCCGTCAACTCAAGTTATATATCCTAAAAGTAGTAGTATTTTAGAAGAAAATAAAAGAATTCATCACCTGAAATTAGCAGTGTCAGGAAAATCGCCAAATTATAACCTTTGCAGAATAACTATTCCTTTCATAAAAATCTGGATATCAAAGGAGACACAAAAATTTCTTATAAAGAAGTTTCACCTACTTTCCACAAATAAGAATCTTAGGAATAACATGTCTTACATGACAATACCCACTGAACTGTTTAATTTTCCCTTTAAGAAAAAATATACAGATAAACATTTATTAGGAATTTTATCATACAGAGGAATAACTGAGTAATACTAAAATACATTGTAGCACAGGAATGGTATTTCTGATTTGTCCACTGTTCACCTATTTTCCTTTACATCCTTCCATATTTAATAAAATGGTAATATGTATGTAGGTTACAGCACACAGCAAGGGAAGGATCATGGAGCTGGGAACTAAAAATGCTACTCCTAGACCAGGAGCAGGATTAGCCTATGAAGCAATAAAGCAGCAGTTCTCAAAGTGTCATTAAACAGAGACTCAAAGGGAATTCTTGTGAAAAGCAGTTCTGAGGCTGAGCTATTAACAGTTGTACCAGCCTCTTTGGGGGTCCCAGGGCCTGTGTGCTATCAGGAGCTCTGGAGATCCTAAAGCAGCAGACTATCTAGAAAGTTATGTTTTCCTAAGTCTGCTCGCATATTCAAGCCCACCCACAGACAATTTTTTATTTGGGCACTATCAGATCCCAAGAGTCAAATGATTTCAGGGGGGCTTTAGAAAAATGAACGTGAATATCATCTAGATGCTGAGGTTTCACAGCTCTCCTTCAGCACTGCAGCCCACCACTGTCCTTTTATCTCTACAGGTTCTCATGCAGTCTTTATAACTTTACTAAATTCTCATAAGGAAATTTTACTAGATCAGGCTTTTCTCCAAAAACTTTTGAAAAACTGGGTATGGCGGCACACAAAGGCAAATCACAGCAATGAGATGTGAAGGTGGAAGATAGGGGGTTTCAAGCTAACCACAGCCACACAGAAAGTCTGAATTCAGCCTATCTAAACAAGGCCTTGCCAAAATAAAGAAAAATATTAGAAATCTATAGTTTCCCTACTGGCTTTGTCGTATTTTTACTTTGTAGTGTCCTTTCTTTACATCTCAAATTTGTGAAAATATATATTTTCACATTTATTGTACATGGTAAAATGATAAGAGTATTGTTGTTGTTTTATTTTGTTTTAACACAATGTAATTAGCCTTGGTAATGTGAATCGTTGAAATTGTCCTTGTCTCAAAATATCTTTAGCAATCCAAGGACATAAATAAATAAATAAATAAATAAAAACAAAGTTTATTTGGCTTTTTCCTTGGATATACCTACAGCATTCTCTGCTGAGAGAAATGTTTATGATTTATGTCACAAACTAGCTTTCTTCTGCAATGTAGCATATGCTTCTCATCAGTAATATAAAGATGGCTGCAACTCTCAAATGTTATACAGGCACTAAAAACAAGTGGTAGAAGAGAAGGTAAAAAACCAGTGTGGTTTTGTTAGAATGCTTATTCTGATGGCTATTATGTAGAGTTAGAAGGAAGAATGGTAAAAATACACAGCTTTTTTGAGCACAGTAAAATCTACCTAGCAATTTTGATTATAAAGTTGTCCTATTTGTACCCACATGTAAGGTTTACTGAGATTTTGTCTCTTTTCAAAACAAAAGCACTATTCTCTAAAACCTGTAAATCAGGCTGCCTAACGGACGTTTAGGGTGTTAAAGGATATCTGTGCACATTTTTTATGCCTCAGTTCATAAAGAAAATCAGCAACCATGAGGGAATTGGAAAAAAAAATTTGTTTTAATTCTGACTCTCAACTTCAGATTAAAACACAGAGATATTTAACTTGTTAAGGACTACAATATACTTGTTTAACCTGGCAACTATTCACATCTCCTTAACTGGTTAAAGAGAACCAGTTCTCCTAAGGAACTTTCAAAAAGAAAAATTATTGATAGTCATTTGTTGGTTTGGGGTAGGTACAGGTAGAACACGAAAGAAAAGGAGGGCTATAGGCAACCCCTCACATGACCCAACTTTCTCAAGAGAACATGCTATACTTAGTTTAGAAGAGGTCAAGGGTGGTAGAACAGATGACAGACACAAACAAGAATGGGCGTGGAATGACATGGGCTACTAGAGGATGTACTGACGAAAATCATAGCCTTTTAACACCCAAGCCTTACTTCTCTAGGAAAAATCATTCACAGCGCTCTACAGAGGATTTATACAAGCCCATTTCAAAAACTGGAGAAGTGGTTATATTTTCTTTTCTGAAACTTTGAAATCCCGACTTCAAGGCTACAGGTATCACCATGCATGTTTTCATATTTAGCCAGGTTCCAAGTCCAATGTTCTAGACTTAGGAGAAAAAAACTACATGCAAACCCAAACAAAAAGTTTTGATTTAGCATGCTAATGAAAGGAAAACAGTAAGTTATCTGATAATAGATATGGCTCAAGGATAAATTGTGGGTTACCAAATCACATGTTAAGCCAGGACAAATGAAATAAGACAACTGTGAGCTACAGTTTAAAAAAGCAATCAATGTTATTTACAGCAACTACTCACATCTGCCCAATGATTATAATAAAAAAACAATAATTATGGAATAAAATATTAAATATTCAAGAAATTAATACACATCAAAATCATTGTCAATTTCCCTTAGAGATCACTAAAAATAAAATAATAATTATGTTGCATGCCTATTTTCAGATTTATAGATACAGAATAAATCATAATCTAAAAGAGAAGATATTGTTTATCAGTAGGATAATCTGACTATTAAAAAGATCTAGCTAGACAATAGTCCAGTACAAAACACACTGCATCATTTTTTCACTAGAGGAGAAATAGAACTGTGTGCATGGTTACTTTAATCTAAGAAAGTAAATAGTCTACAATATGGGTAACAAGCATAGTTAATTATCACAACATTTTAGTATTTAATATAATAGATAACTCCATTCAGTATTTTAATGTAGTTTCTATAAACTATTTGAAAGATAATAAATTAAGCTGCAACTCAAATGAATAAAATATACTTAAAGTTAGATGGAAATGGAATTTCTCTATGCACATAATAATTTTTCTTTAGTTTCTAATTGAAAGTTTATTAGTGATTTACTTCTAATTACTATCCTTATGTAACGTCTTGACAGCTTAAGAGTTTCCTTGTGTCTTTAAAAACTCAAGTAGGAAGTGATTTTACAAACATTTAAATATATCAGTAGCACTCTCTATTTAAAAATCTTTATTTGAAACTTTAACACAATTTTTAATTCTATATGTACAATATGTTGGGTCAAAGAAATTCTTAAATTTGCCCCCCTACAAATATCACCAGTTCCTAAGAGACAAAAAAGATATGCAGAAAAAAAAAAGTAGCTTAAAGCATATAGGGTATATTATAAGCTAACTATAAACTGTAAAAAACAGAAGGATTGCTACTTCAGGGAAATATATTTTATGAATTAAAATCTGTTGCTCTTACTTCATTACATCTGAGAAGATGGTCTTCATGTGTGATACAAGGAATCTAAGGTTACCTTCTAGCATGTAGTTTGTGGGTTCAGCTTCCTTTCTTCCCAGCCACATGCACTGTAGGAGGGATGTTTCTTGTGGTTACTATGTCTAGCTTTGCAGTCTCAACTTTGAAACATTTGTTTACTTCTGAAAATTTAATCTCATTATTGTGTATTGTTTCTCCAATCTTTCAAAAACACTCACTTAGTTCTTCTACTAAATATACTTACCAAATTTTGGAAGTAAAAAAAAAAATTGAATCCTTAGAATTTAAATTTAGGCAGTAATCCAAAATTAAGAAAACATAAAACAAACAAACAAACAAAAAGAAAACATAAAACACGCTGGGATCAATCCTTTCTACAAATATTTATCTGTTACGTTAGTCGAAACCTTGCCTGGGGTGGAACAGCCTTTCCATTTCTTATGAGGAACTGGCCAGGTAGGTAAGGGTACTACCTCCAAAAGCCTCATGACCTCAGTCCAGTCCTGAAGGCAAGTAAAGACTCAGAGGCGATGGCAGGCCTCTGTGACCCAGCACTCTCACACCAAGAGTGGGCTGGGCGGACAGAGGGCAGAAGCTGAAGGGCCTGCTAGCCTCCAGTGCAGAATAGCAACGGAAGTAAGAGATATGTCTCAATCCATAAAAAGCAAGACTCTGACTTCCAAAGTTGTTCTTTAAACTCCACATGTACCATGTGGTATACACATGCATACACACTAATGTGCACATAATTGTTTTACATGTTTAAAATTTATTATGAAATCCCTCCTTATCATGCATGCTCATGACTGAACCCTAGTAGGAGAATTTTAAACCAGTGTTAGATTGAGACCATCTAAGAAAAACCTGGGTTAATTACCCAAGAGACCCAAGACTATAGCTTACTAAATTCAAGATAAAGGAAGTAATTTTCTTCACTGAGAAAAACAGTAAAACCATATGCTAGGTTTTATAGAAAAGAGACTTGACAATATTTCACCACACCCAGCTTTAGAATGGTTACAATGCTCCCTGTGAGAAATCCTATACAAGGACAGCCTTTAAAAAAATTCTGTAATAATAAATGCTAAGGAAAATGAAAGTCATTTAAAAATACTCAAATTAATTTTAAAGTGTGAAAACTGTTCAGAAGATGATTCACCGTGTCTATGGTCTTTCACCTTTATGTATGTATGTGCATCCTGGAACTGCCGTGTGGGTGCACTAGTATACAAACTATGGTCCTCTGCAAGAGCAGCAATTGCTGTGGCCTTTTGACATATGTCTAAAACACATTCCTATGTAAAGTGCTTGCCTACTTTCCTTTCCGCAGCCATCCTGTTTAATTCTACATGGGAGATGTAAGGAGACGAGGAAGCAGCTGATCTCAGTCCCAAATATATTTGCTGCCTGACTTAGGATACCCATAAACTTTTTCTGGATCTCTTATTTTTTTTTTTAATAAACAGTAAAATTGAGAGCATAAAAAGGGTTAGTACTCATGACTATCATTTTAGAAATGCCTGACTTAAAATCCAGTCAAGTACTGAATATTTGTAGAAAATAATGAACAGACCTTTCTTTGCCTTTTCTGTATCATACGCAAAATATGAGACCAGGTCAAGTGTGAGGATTCTCTTTTCTGACTGTATACATAATATTAATATAAGCAATAAAGAAATTTTTGGCATTAAGACAAATTCGTTCTTTGGAAATTTTTATTATTACCTCAAGTTAGTCCCTGATGCCACTTACTAGCCAATATTAGTCTTCAGGATAGTCTAAAATGCAAGTAACAATCTCACTTTAAAAGAATAGTCTTTTATATGAAAGTATAACATTTTTTTGGCAGAAATTTAAAGTGGTTTAACTACATAAGAATTTACAAAATTATCTGAGTTTTTAAGCAGGAATAATTGGGTGAACTAGGTTTCCAAACTTACATATGAAACTAGCAAAATATCAAAAGAAAGAAAACTATTTTAAGTACTGGTCCATCATATGTAAAGATGGTTTAATATAAAAATTAGTATGAACTTTATGTATCTAAAGTATGTCTCAACAGGCTGGCAAAGATGGCTCAGCACTGAAGTATTTGTCACATAAACCCAAGTACTGAGTCCAGTCCCTGGAACTCAGGGTGAAGGTAGGAGGTGGTACCAACTCCACAGGGGCTGTCCTCTGAAATCTTACCCCAAGGTGCGCAACACACACACACACACACAGAGTGAGAGAGAGACAGACAGACACACACACCGTGAGAGAGAGAGACAGACAGACACACACAGTGAGAGACAGACAGACAGACACACAGTGAGAGAGAGACAGACACACACACACACACACAGTGAGAGAGAGACAGACACACACAGAGTGACAGACAGACAGACCACACACACATAGAGTGAGAGACAGACACACACACAGAGTGACAGACAGACAGACAGACAGACAGACACACACACACACACACACACAAACACACACACACACAGGGAGGCAGAGGAAGGCAGAGATCGAGACCAAAAATATGAAAATTTTAAGTGGTTGTATGTGTAAAATTCTTCAGTTATGTTGACTTGTTAATTAGGCTCTAAAACTCAATTTTATTTTTCTTTCTTTTTTTTTTTTTTTGGTACTGTAGATTTTAATTTATATCCCTATTCTGCTTTTGTGTGTGTGTGTGTGTGTGCAGACACATGTGAGTGCATTTATGAATGTGTGTCTGATGAACCTATATGAAATTGTACACTCTATTTATTTGTTTTTCTTCCTTTCTTGTCTAAGCAACCATCAACAATTCTCTTAGACGTGGTTTTCTCTTAATCTTTCATTGTTAAAGTGTTTTTCTTCTAGTACTCAGTTTATCACATTTTTAAACTGATTAATTATACAGCATATAAGAAAAACCGAACACTTTAAAACAGATCTCTAATGCCTTAACTAAAATACAGCATTTATCTCAAAAAGTTAGAGTTGGTTTTTTTTGTTGTTTTTTGGGTTTTTTTTTTTTGTATTTTATAATTCCACATTCTTTAAATTTGGGTATCACTGTTCACAGAAAAAAAAAATGCCAAGGTACATCTCGGAGAGTTCGCAAACCCTCCTGAATCCATAGAGGAAGTGCAGGAGCCGGGCTACTGACACCATTAAAAGTAACGTTTTGACCTCGTTCATAGAAGACAGGAATCGTATTTGGTGATCAAGATAAAATACTCAACACTGAAGCATCCTAAGAAAAAGCTAGGCCACCATTTGACTTTAACTAGACTCACCCAGTTAATGCACTTCAGCCACACAACCACTGAGTGGATCAGTCTTAAACAAGACACCAACACAAAACAGTGACATTTCTAAAGAACATTCATTTTGCTAACTGATAGGCTTTTTGAATTCTCAATAAAACACAGAAAACAGCTTGGATCATGAATACCCTGACACAAGGACTATTTTTGCATTCCCGTGTTAGCTTTTCTACCTGTTTTTTTTTTTAAAGTACTTAATTTTTCTGTATCTCAGTCTCTTTATGACAATGGGGAGAACTATTCCAAAGAAACGAATTAAACTGGATGGTTTATTCTGAATGATATAAAAGAATTACAAGTCAAACTGCCTAAAGTAAATTACTTGTTCTCTTTTTATATAACAAACTACATTGTGTGTGTGTGTGTGTGTGTGTGTGTGTGTGTGTGTGTGTGTATGTATGTGTGTGTAATACATAATTATGTCTCTCCCAAAGTATCAGGTATTTTTTAAAGCATCTGCAAGTACACACACACACAAACAAAACTGAGAAAGGTACTTTTATGAGATCCATTTTATTAATAAAATGGTTCAAAATGTATCACATCCATCCAAAAAGTTTAGCTGTAGGATACATAATAATAAGCATTTTTATAGTATTACCATCTTAAAAATACAGAAATTAAAACTAAATATATTTATATTTTTGTTGTCCTAATGGTAAAAGATAGCCAAAGTCAATGTGTAAAATCTGAATTGCCTGTATGCATTAGCTAGTTACAAGTGTTCGACACTCTCTATAACGTGTTCTCCACAATTTTTATAGAATATCCTTAACTGTTAAGCACAGGTTAGAATGGATGAATTATACCAGATCATGAGTTACAAGGCATTATATAACTTTATAAAGGATAAAGCAGAGGGGAGAGTAAAAGGAAAATGTTAATCGATATGCACTAGATGCTAGGAGTTCATATGCTCTACATTTAAAGCTCAAAATAATGCTAAGAAAAGCATTAGCAAACAATTTCCTTATTAAAAAAAAAATACAGCAGAGAATCTCAGCAGCTCCCCAAAGACTGTGTACTCTAGTATGTAGTGCACAAAGCTGGGTCTCGGGTCAAGGGTATCTCTCAAGCACCAGTGCTTGCTTCTTAGTAATAAAACAGAATATAATGGGTTACTGTTGGTATCAGTGAACACTGTAGCTAAAAAAATGCAGAAGCACAATAATATATTTAGTACTTAGCTTCATGGATAAAGCCTGTGACCTTTCTTCCCCAGTGCTATAAAGACAGAGCAAAAGAATGGTATTTATTCTACTCTTATATTCTTTACAGAAAATTGCCTATGTATTTATAAGCAGGAAGAAATATGAGGAAATACTTCCTACTTGTTTCTTAGAATGCTTTTTTGCTGCCTGTTAAAAGAATTAAATATAATACCTGAAGTCAATAATAAGCCAGCTACAACCTGCAGAAACACAGGGGTTAGGTATAGAGTAGGTAACTGGGGGTCAGATGAACAGATACACAGGAAAGGGAAATAGAGTAGATAGGTATAAACAGGAATGGGGGGATAGTTGAATGGGAGAACCAAGTGGAGATGGGGAAGGGAGAAGGGAATGAGGGAGGAAATATTAGGAGAGACAACTACGTTAAGGGTCAATTGAGAGTTAGTATGGAAACCTATTACAGTAGAAATATATTTTCCTAAAACATATACATATATGAAGGTGAGTTAAATAAAATTGCTAAATAATGGGGGACACAGAGTCCAACTGGCCATCTCTTGTCACCAAATGAAACTGCAAATACTGGGACAGGTTACAGATAATTGAGCTGTTGGCCAAAGGGGTCCCAAACGAACCCTCAAACAATCCAGGCTGTTGCCAAGACTACGGGTTGCTCTCCACAAACTGACAGCAAGGCCCTACTGATGAGAACAACACCTGCAGAAGTCACTGAAATTGAAGAAGTGTAGCTGGTACGTACACAGAGCCTCGTTCCTCCATTCTAGTACCATCTTTGGTAGAGGAAGGTACTTTGCATGCTACCAAGAGAAACGTAAATAGCAACTCAGCCACAAACTCTTGGCTCAATAATGGTGTCCTAACAGCAAGATATGCTAGTGAAATGTTGACCAAAAGCTTGTGGGAGTGAACAACCAGTATCTGATTTGACTTAAGGCCCTCTCAGTGAAATGGAACTCATACCCAACATTGGCTGGGGACCAAGAACCTCAGACTAGATATCCCAGACATCTAGAATAAAACCAAATATCACAGGTCAGAGCCTTATTCAGCCATCACCAGAGAAGTTCCCCACTGCAGCTGAAGCAAACAAATCCAGAGAAGCACAGGCAGACAACACATAGTGAGAGACTTTGGAATGCCCAGCTCTAAATGAAGGCTCTCCATCAACTTCCCCTCTCAGGACTCAGAGAACCTTGTGAAAGGGGGTGCAGAAAAGGGTAAGAGCCTGAGAGATAAAGGACGCCAAGAACACAAGGCCTTTTAATCAATATGATCAAAGTCCATAGGAACTCAAAGACTCTGAAGCAGCAGGCACAGGGCCTACATGGGTCTCCATCAGGTTCTTTGTGTATGGATTATGGCTTGTTTAGTGGTTTTATGGGATTCCTGAGTGTGCGAATAAGTAGGTGAGTCTCATTTCTTGTGCCTTCTCTTAGACTCTTTCTTTGTTTTGTCCAATTCCGATATATCATTTTTTGCCTTATCATAATTTCACTTTATTATTATCTTTGAGAAGCCTGTTTGTCTTCTAATGAGAGATGGGAAGGGATCCAGATGGGAGGGGAACTAAGGATTAACTGGAAGGAGTAGAGAAAGCAGAAAGCATAATCAGAATATATTACATGAAGGAAAATAAATCTATTTTTTTTTTTTGGTTCTTTTTTTTCGGAGCTGGGGACCGAACCCAGGGCCTTGCACTTCCTAGGCAAGCGCTCTACCACTGAGCTAAATCCCCAACCCATAAATCCATTTTCAATAAAAGAAAAAACAAAAATAGATTTTTGGATCACATTCATATATATTAAAGTATATAATAAAATTTAAAAATTCAATATATTACCTATAAAATTCCTAGTATAGTACATGGGACACAATAAAGTACTAATTAGGTTATTAGCAATTACATTAGAGATTTGAAACTAGTACTGATAGATCCTAATATATGCTATAAATCCTACCACCATTCTTTAATTATATCCATAGATTATTAACCTTATTTGATAACAGAGTCCTTGGGGACAGAAGTACTACTCATTTATCACAGAGCTAGTGACTTTAGAAATACGCTTCGCTAGAAAAATGACGTATAAAACAGAAGGAACACAGCAATTTCTGAATAATGTTCAAATCATTTTATATTCCCACTCAGGAGGTACAGCTGGCCCTTCAGGGATAAGAACTCAGTAAGTTCTCTTCTCAAATATTATAAACTTTTCAAGTAGTGGTGGTCTGTGACCTCACTACTTCTCTAGATACTGCAAAAAAATAATATACATATATATATATTTATATATCAATGCTATCTGTACTCTCATTCAGAACACTGTATTCATAGTAAGTAAATAACTGTAAATACGTTTGTGATTCTTAGAGATTAAAGTAGGCTTTGTACAGCACATCTGCGCTGACGAGACAGCTCAGGTGGTAAAGGTATTCATTCGCCTCCAAGCCTAAAGACATGAGTTCACTCCTTTGCCCGCAGGTAGAAAGAACCCACTGTCAATATTATCTTCTGACCTCTATGTGCATGATCACCCAACACACACACACGCACACACACACACACACACACACACACACACACACACACACACAACTACACAAACACATTCTATTTTTCAGAAAATACGATGGAAAAGAATAGAGAGGCAAGAGTGGGAAATCAAGACGATCTGATCTGAGATACCAGAACACTGAGAATGCCAGAAAACTAAGCTCAAATGTACTTTACAAACCGTTCATCTTTAAAATTAATGCCCTGAAAGAAATTATTAACTCCCAAGTACCCTCATCTATTCAATGAGTGCGGTTTTTTTTTTTTTACTTTTATATTTCTTGGTTTTTTTGCTGTGAACAATTGACTTAATCCATTAATTTTATCATTTTCATAATATTCTGTTTCTTAAACCTTTAGTTATCAGACTGAGAACTTTTTAATAAAATTAGGTGGTATCCAAAGCCCAAATGGAATGAGGATAACTCAGTGATTATATTAAAAAGTAAAAATAATATTTCTCCAATTTTATCTTTAAAAATACTAATGCAAATCAGACGCACCAATATATTCAAAGCTAAGATCATAGCACGAGACAGGGAGTGCAACCTAGGAATTTACTATCATTTCTGATTCGGTTAATATGAACATAACAATAAAAAAGCAAATATTTGTATTGCCATTATTGTGTAACCACATTTTTCTTACTGATAAATAATTTGTAAAATGTTCATATTCTAGTAGGTGACAGAAACACGCAGATTTATGAGGGTTTGTGTCTTGTCTTGCATCTTTGACTGTGGCATGTGTTGTTACTGTTCTGGAGCTAGAAGCAGCTGAACGGCTTTACTAGTTGCCCCACACACTGTCCTCTACCTCCGTCTGTTATCAATATCCTCCATCAACCTAGCACCTGGCTGAGGCGTCTTCTTCAGAATATCGTTATAGATTGCTCAACCACAACCAGGTCCTTCTCTTTTGAAATCAGACATATTATTTTAATTCCTTTTTTAAGTTCTGCCTATTTATCTCTAGAAAAGTATGTTAGATTCATAGTTTCCAATCTATTTCTGTTAAAGGTCGGTAAGACCTGGAACTAAAATCAAGACTGTATGGGAAAATACATTATTAGTTTTATGCTGAAAGAAAGTGTCCTTCCATAACCACCAGCCTATAACTAATTGTATGTTTTTCTTATTAAGAAAAATGAATATTTGTCTGCTTTTAAGTATTAAACCTAAGGATGAAGGAAAATGATGCTAACAACGAATGACTTGGACTTTAGCTCCTATCTGTGCCTGTAGCAACCCTTGGGCTTTTCTTTTCAGCCATGTTTCTCTGTCATGATGGAGGTAATTCTTTCTCAGAGGAATTAACAACCAAATAAGCAATGCCTCATAACACATGTCTCCTGGTTCAACTGAGCTCTCTAAGTACACGTCATGTAACTTCCTAGGATAAAAACTCTAATTCAGCATTATTTGCTGCAATTGTTTGACCACCTCCAGGGTTTAACTCTGGAAGACAAAGAGCGATGATAATTCCTGAACATATATCCCAGTGAGCACACAACAGCTATCAACACGTTTGTTCAAGGACGGTATTGGCAAGCCATTGGTTGGAGACAACAAACACCCAGTTCATAAGAACAACTTTTAAAATAGATATTCATTTCTTTTCAGCTGAAAAGAAGATACATATTTGTAGAAATAAAGTTTTCTGTTTTCAAATGGAAAAAACAAAACAAAAACAAAAAACAAAAAAACAAATCCCTGGTGGTAAGGGTAGAATACCATGGTATTCTAACTGCAAAACTCTTCAGGCTAGATCAGATCCATCAAAATTTATGAATTAAATGGAGAAAACAAACTATACTGTTTCCTTTTAACATTTACATATGATATGATACTTCATAACTGTTCTCAAGAATCAACCTGGGTATGAATTTTAATAAGCAAACAAACAGAAGATGCAGCAATCTTGGAAATGTTTAACAATCTGAACTACACGGTTTCGTTGCCAACTAATACCCAGATACACTAGCTTAAGATGCCAATGGACGTTCGAGTTCTTATTACACCATTACTCATTTTCTTAATCTCTGCCTAAATTATTTTTCTCCCATTTTCATGCTAATTTCCTTTCTGAATTATGTTCTGGGAATAAAAAAGTAAAACCAGAAATTTACATATATTTCTAATCACATCCTTACTTTTCCAGGTTATTTTGAACTTTAACATTGGGTTTTTAATGTATTAAAAACAAATCTCCTGGGCTGGCTGTAGTGGTGTACGCCTTTACTCTCAGCAGCTTGTGAAGTAGAGTTAGACAGATAGGCAGAGCTCTATAAATTCCACGCCAGTGTGCACTGCAGAGCAAGACCCTGTCTCCACAAACACACAAACAAACAACAACAAAATAATACTTAATAAACAAATTTGCCAAAGGCATCATCTCATTGGAAGCTTTGTCCTTACCTGAAATTTCTCCCTTCTACGACAACTTAATATTTCCCCTCTAATATACATCCTCATTAACTTATCTTTCCCCAAAAGTAGCTGGTGATTAGCCTTACAGAATTCTAATACCTTCTTTATTAAGCAATTTACATGCTCATTTTCATACAATTTTACAAAAGTTTCTATAATGATTTTCAAGGACATATTTCAGTCACTTGAAAATAAAAATGCATATTCTCAGAAACTTTCTGGTTTGTTTTGCCCTCTATCCAAACCAGTAACTGAATACCAAAAAAAATGTGTAGAAGTGTCAGGTGACTCTAACTTGTATCACTGACAAACATGTCTAAACATCCTTTCTATCTCAGACTAAACCTTCATAACTGACATCCTCCAGTATTAGTCAGTATTGTAGAAGGATGTTCAGGAAGAAGTAAACTATTTCAAAGTACAGTTATACTATATTCATTGTTCCTTCCTCAAAGGATCAAGTCTTCTTACATAACAAGACTAGATCATTCTTTGATTGCGAATCAATCTACAATAACTTTAACAATACTAAACATCCTTAAGGTATTCAGAAATCCACCTGTCCATGCGACTATTTGGTCAGGCCTGTAATTTTTCTGGGCAAATTTGTTCTTATTATTCTAATCTATACTTTTTCAGGATAAAATTGTTGCATAAATATGAAGTAATTGAAATCAAATCCAAGTAATGCTAAAACAACAACAAAAAAACATACAGTTCTATTGCCTATCAAAATTTTAGACACAAAATTTCTATATATAAAAGATGCAAGTTGGTACACATATTCTAGCTCTGTACACACACACACACACACACACACACACACACACACACCACCACCACCACCACCACCAAGTTTATATACTGAGAAGAAAATAAGCATCATATTAACTGCAGGAAAATACATTCTCAAATAGTCTAACAGAATAGTCTACATATGTTTCATGTAAATGACAGCACACTCACTCACTGTACATATTATCTGACTTACTTTTGTACTTAGCTTATCTTAGCATTCCATCCATGTATTTAACTATAAATCTAAATTTTGTATTTTTTTATTCTTAACTTCAGATACTATACTGCACTTTTTGTCTATCTTGAATTATTTCCTATCAAAGGAATAACACTTTCTAAAGTATAAAAAAAGGGAGTCACATACATCTTTTAATAATACTATTTAAAAGATTGTACTAGCAACTTTTTCTATGTGAATTTTCATTTTTCCTAAATAATACGTTTATACTCCATGTATCTGGATTTTTTGCAAAATCCTGTCTATAATATGTACATAATTCAAGATAGAAAAAAAGTGTAGTGTAGTATCTGAAGTTAAGAATAAAAAAATACAAAATTTAGATTTATAGTTAAATACATGGATGGAATGCTAAGATAAGCTAAGTACAAAAGTCAGATAATATGTACAGTGAGTGAGTGTGCTGTCATTTACATGAAACATATGTAGACTATTCTGTTAGACTATTTGAGAATATAATGTACATATTGTAGACAGGATTTTGCAAAAAATCCAGATACATGGAGTATAAACGTATTATTTAGGAAAAATGAAAATATGTATAAATGAAGTAAGACTTCTTTAGGAAAAAGCAATAAACTTGGCAAAAATAGCTACTAAAATAAAAGAGCTAAATGCACATATGATTCTGACTAGCCTGAATAAGCTACACAAAAATAGATAAGCAGCTGAAGAAATATTAAATTCATTATTCCTCCATAAAAAGAAAAGTAAATAGTTGAACAACACACTTAAAACACAGAACCGCAAAGAGCAAGAGGAACAAGATAGAAAGCATGTAGGACTAAATTAAAATCTCTTATTTCCACCTAGAATACTTTTCATACACATAAAAAACACTGGAATAATATGACTCCTAGTTTTATGTGGGAAAAAGCAGCATATTATTCTGTTCTTCAAATTAGAACCAGGATCCAAATCAACTGAATAGCAAAGTAATACCCACTGTAGAATGTGAAAAGTTAAAACAAAAAAAACAAAACAAAACAAAACAAAAACAAAACAAAACAAAAAAAAAAACGAAAAAACCAAGAAACTTGGACTATTTAAGTAAATAGTTCAGCTTTGTTATTTTCAAAAGAAATTATTAAAAAATAAATAGAAAATACTACATTACTGCAAGTAGAGCGTAATTTTGATTTTACACATCTATAAAAGAAGTAAATACACTTCCTACATTAAAAAACATATTCTTAGGAGTTGCAGAATTTTGCAAAACCTATTGCAACACAAAACCATCACAAACATTACCAGCAATCCTTTTAGCTGGTATGGCTTTGCTGATACATAGTGAACTAAACACTGTAGCTTTAACTGAAATTTGAATGTTATAAACAGTTAGATGTCTGGCTCTGGCCAGCATTCTAATGCCATCAGCAGAACAGAGCTGGGAAGCATAAACAAACCTTTTAACTAGATTAGTCTCTAAAATGGCCAAGAAATCCTTTAGCACAAGCTCCACTGTGATAAATGTGGGGAGGAGGAACATAGTTTTGGAACAATGTTTTAAAAAATAAAATCTGTCTCTACTATAGTATGCATTTGACTTTCTAAATATTTTGCTATAGAATATAATAATGACAAACTTTATAGTTGATTTATCTAATAAAAGTCCATTTTTTTCATTTTGTGGCAGTTTCACTTTAATTAGCACATCCCAAATGAAGAAACAAAACATGAGTATTTTTTTCTTTGACTATGCTTTTTTCAACACTATTATCAAGAATGGATTAGTATTAATGGCTAACATTTTTTTACTTCTGGTAATAATAAAACAACAATTATAGCAACAAGAAGAAATGCAAATAAAATTTAAGACTGGGTCTTAAGAAACATTTCCTGGGTTGGGGATTTGGCTCAGTGGTAGAGCGCTTGCCTAGCAAGCACAAGGCCCTGGGTTTGGTCCTCAGCTCAAAAAAAAAAAAAAAAAAAAAAGAAACATTTCCTTATCTATTTCTAAGTTCTGACATACAGACATTCAGTTAAGAACTAGGGTAGGAAGGTAGGGACAGGAATTTAAGCTTAACTGTAACAACAAAACAAAAAAATTCAAGATTGCTAAATCTGTTTACTTAATAAAAATTTTATTAAAAACCAATTTTTTCACAAGTTTTCCACCATTGCAAGGTTGATAGTTGATTACATAACTCATTGTATTCCATTAAAGTAGTTTATTCTAATTTGTTTAATCCTATAGAATTTAATGAAAAGTTCTCTAAGACAAAGTTTTATAAGCCAACTATGTTAGATCAAAATTTGTCATATCCAACTTAGAATGAAGCACAAGCTCTGTAGCTGCTTCGACATCATTAGCAATTTTTATTTCCAGTATGCCAACCAGGTTAGAAAATAAAGATTAATGTGTGTTAGTCTATAAATGTCTCACTTCTTTTTCTCTTTGAAATGTTATTCCAACATTAAATTCTTATGTAATATACCTCAAATAGAAATGATAAAAGAATTAGAATCCTTACTTTTATTTTTTTATTTTTCTAAAAAAATTATTAGGGACCACAGACTTGTGCTTTCCCAAATTTAAAAAGTGTTCTTACGTGTCAGAAACCATTTGTAATTATCTATTCTTAGCTACCACAGAAACAGAGTTCCTTAGCATTAAATGCTTTCAAAGAATGGAGGACTGCTCAAGGGTGACAACCAACGTGAGTATATGGTACAAAATACATTTACAAGGAAAGAACATAAAGCTCAATTAACACAAAAAACATAAGTTTATTCTTTTTCCTGAAAGAAAGGAACAGAGGTAAAAAACAAAACAAAGCAAAAGAAAAATCTACTCTGACTGAGTAAAAATCATTTTACCTTTGAAGATGCTCTTAAATACCATGTTGTTTTGTGGTATTCTACCAACAAAACATTTTGTATAAAAACAGAAGAAATACCTTGGTACATACTGTTGCAACCTCCAAGTCATTTAGCAAAACACTGCATGCAACTCCATGCAAGTTAAAGGAAGTTCAATATGAAGAGTTCTGTAATGTTATTTTGCTATGTAAAGAAAAGACTGGCTTTATGATTTAAGTTGTACACTGGTCTATAGAAGAGTGGTATTTGGTTTGTTTTTCTATCCTTGTATACGTTGAAATTTTTTCCATTATCCTACTTAAAAGGTATTGGAGCCATTATTCTATTAGTACTTTCCAGAGTACAGATCACTAAAACTCTTCATTATGATTATATTTTGAATTAAAAAGTATGCTAATTCTAACACAATACTGTCTAATAATTAAGACTGAGTAAAACTGATATATTCAGTAAGGTGCTACAAACTTACAATAAATAACGAATACAATAGAAAGGTAGGATGTAAAAGACTTAAGAATTTACCACTTGTAGTCTATTTACTTCTCAAAGCTACTAAACAAAGCAGTGGAGACATTCACTCCTTTTCTCTAACTATGAATCAACATTTTTCTAAAACATACATAGTAGAAACTGAGACACAAATGCAGCTTTTTCTCTCCAAGGTACTTTTCAATTATATTAAAGCTATTAAAGAAACTGGTATCAGGTTCTTTCCTTTTTTAAGAATTCATCCATTGAAAAAGCTCTAACTCATTTTATTAAAACTATATAAGTAGTATCAAAGATTTCAACATTTTTAGAAAATGAGAAATTTTTTTCACAAGGATCTTAAAGAAATATATATAGTATATACTAAAAATACAAAACTCATACAAAGTTGTAGTCTTCAATAATATTGTTAAGAATTGTTTAAAATATGGTACAAAGTATCGAAACACTTAAAGTGAAAATGTACACCTTTCGCTATCTGCTGTATGAGGCTTAAACACATAGAGAGGATAAAACATTAAATTTGGAGAAAATTGCCTTTTTTAATTTGAAAAAAAATGAACATTTTAAATTATCTTCAAGTTAAAGAATTATAGTTAGAATAAAAACCCAGCAGCGGAAGCCACACAGATGACTTTTATAGTCTAATGCTAGTGAACTGTGCATGAATTTAAAATCCCCAAAGTATAGTATCAAATAAAATTTTTCTTAAATTTGTCTTTTTAATAAAATATAGTAATATAAGCTCCTAAAACATGCATTGTTCTAACAGTATTAATATAGTCAATATAATTTTTTGGTAAGAAAAATAAAGATCTGACCAATACATCTGGAATACAATTAGGAAATTTCTTTACATGGAAAGAAGAGACCATCCTTGTTTTCAAAAGCCTGACGCATGCCTGAGAGATGAAGATACTCTACAGATGTTTCATTAATAACTAAGAACATCCTACTTTTCACGTACATTCAAAATGCCACAAAGTTTACAAAGATACATAAGTTGAATCTAGGCTTTCTGGCTGACTTCATGGTCCCAATGATAACTAGATGTAAGTCTTCATATCCATAGAAAACTGGAAAGCTGATAATTCTCTGGGTAAGGACGGAAAAAACAAAGTCAGGAAAACATGTCACCCTAAGCAACAACTGCTTTACAGAGCTGGCTAGAGCAGACTAAGAACCCCAGCTACTCACAGCAACCTAGACTCGGTGTACCCTGAAATGGACGTTCAAGCAAGTTTCATGACATTGCAGTCAAGATAAGTCACTTCAGTCAAATTCTACCCTGATGAGGATTAGAATTCTTATGAGCACTGTACTTTTTAACAGCATTTAATTTGGTTGTTAATTAGGAAATTTGAAAGCCACAGCAACCATCAAGAAAAAAGTTCTGAGGAAAAGAACTTTCATGGTATTAAGAATTATATCAATAAGGAGAGGAAAAATGAGAAGTTAATCTTACGCTTCTTAGGTGAAAAAAAAATCAAACAGATCAATTTCTAAAACTAATACAGATTATGCCAACCAGTTGGCCTACTACCCACCATGATTACTATGAATGGGGTTGCATACAAATTCTAATCAGATGAACTTTAGTCCTTAAGTGGTTCATTAAGTCAAGCCTGCAAGTAAACATTTATAATTTCGATTGTTGTTGTAAATAGGGGCTCTCAAAACAAGAGTAAGAAATAGACTAAGTGGAGGTTTGAGGTAGGGGGATTAGTAAGAGAAAGTAGAACTGGTTCTGAAAACAGTAATTCACAAGTAGTAAAATTAGTACTTCTTTAAATGGGCAACACAAGCTACTGCTTCACAGACGGGCAAATCATAATTGTAAAGCTATATACCACGACGTTCACAGACAAGCATGAGACAGGCACGGCACTGCTCACTATTACTCCTGAGGAGGCAGGGGGGTCGGTGGATCTCTGTGAGGTATAAACAGGTCTGGTCTAGTTTACTTTCAACTGCTACCCATGGAATTAGGTATGAAAGTTTCATGTCTAGCATAAATAAATAAATGAATAAAATAACAGCAAAAAAGAAAAGCATGGAATCCGTGAATTCTTCAGAATATCTAAATATTGCAGCACATAATTAGATAATGTGACTTCGAAGGAATTATCTAGGTGAAAGATTATCCTCCTAAAATATCAATAGTATTTAACACTTAGAATATAAGCCATACTAAACCTAGAATGAAAGGTTTTCAAATCATGCCATTATGTCATTTATAGAAAATACCACCTTCTGACCATAGTAGGGGTTAAATAGGAAACAGGGGACGAGGAATGCTTTCAAAGGAAAAATGCAACGAAGTAGCACTCGAATCCCACTGCTCAAAGGCTCAGTCAGGATGAGCATGAGTTCACAGCCTGCCTCAGCTAAGTATCTTTGAGACCCTTTCTCAACGAAAAGGAAACACAAACTGCACACAGGCATTAAATCCATTGTAAAATTTTACTTAGCTGCTTACTAGGCCAACAGGATTTCAACTGCCTATATAAGCTGCATACTCACTTTTACCTATTACATTATGGTTGTGAACTTTTAAAGAGACAGGAAACCGGGAGGTGGACCAGTAGTAGTTCTGATAATAGAACAACTTGGAACAAGCACGGATTACTGCTTAAGTGAAGCGTTCACATCTCAGAGAAAGGTTTTAAAAAAAAAAAGTGTTCAAATTCATAAGAGATGAAAGAAACAGGCCCACACTGTTTACTGCTACAGTTCCCCGCCCTCTGTGTAAATGTCTACTTTTATACATGGTTGGTAATTAAATTTTTACTAGACAAGTTTCTACATATGAAATGCTTCTGGGTTACTAAAATATGTGTATATCACGTTTTGGCTTTACAATCAAGAAAAAAATATAAAACAAAAAAGGATCCTACATTGTAATACTTCATCAAAGACAATGTCAAATATCTTTATAGATTTATTTCTTCGATCCTTTTTGTTGATCAAATTGCTGTTTTTCTATTACTGACATAAATTATGGAATCAAAGAAACCAATGCAGTTCTTAAAAAGTGAGAGAGAGGCACAGGGATAGCATATGAATATGAAGGTGTGTATCCATTTTCAACGGCTAAAGAAATGGATAAATGAAACAAAACATTACCTCCTAATGTAAGCTGTAACTATGAGGCCTACAGCAGAAATATATTTTTAGTACTCATGAAATAAAATATAGCACTCTACTTTGAAATATAAGTATAATATATACATATAAATAAAATATAGCACTGTAAAATGAAAGCCATAAGAATATATCATGTAGGAATACAGAAGTGTTATTTTTATCAAGACTGTTATTCCATAAATCTAAATCTAGATTTACCTTTCGATTTGTAGCCAACTATAACAAACTACAACTTCATGATTTTTTTTAACTCATGAAAGTTTATTTTCGAAATTTATTTTCAATTTGTCCACAACAAAAACTGAGATGAAAACCCCATCTTGATTTACAGCAGTAAATAAATAACTCATTTAAGACTGAAGTGATACCAATCCAGCAAAATATTGATGGGGAGATTTGGCCTTCTATGCAGCAAGACCAACACAAAGTTTTCAATGGGGATTACTTGTTCAGACAAGTTACAAAGATTAGATGGGGGAAAAGTTAGTTATGAAATAGCTAATATTTTCATGTTGCGGAAAATAAATACCCGAAAGGTACGTGGGAAAAGATAATACCAGTGGCATTTAAACTATAAGCATTTTAAGCTTTGAATATACAGTCAAACATGAAACAAATATCTTTTTTCAAAGAGACAAGTGCAAAAATCCATCCAAAGGCCTTATGAACTAAAATTTGCCATTTGGCATGCAATTCAGACAAAATGAAAAATGGAGAAGCTAAACACGTAACGTAAAGCCAGTCAAGTCTTCCAACACTTAAGTCAATATCCAAGCCACAGACAGAAGCAAAGAGAGAGAAACACTCAGGTCTACAACTGGTTAAAGCAGTTCCAACACAATTCAGATCCCGACATTTTCCCACTCAGAAACAAATGCAGGCAGCTTTTCTCGAGGAAAGAGAAAAAAGCTCTCTAAACGTAATTTTTTAAGTGACATCCAGAAAGTATGCCTCTTTCTGTCTCTTTCCCTGGCGCCTCATTGGAGGAAGGAGGGGGTTGTTTTTGTATTCTCCCCCACTGAAGCAAGACACAATCAGATGTTAGCTGGAGAAACCACTTTTGACAACAGCAAATAAAAATAAAAGTGTCCTTCCTTCCCTGACAGGGTGGACACCCCACCTCACACACCCCTCCTCACTCCGGCCCCTCCTTCACTCACCCCCCAGCACCACCCCCTCCTCACCCCGGAGCTCCACTGCGTATGAGGTTTGGTGCTACTGCTGCCCCGGAGTGAAAGTCAGAGCCAGAGGAAGGCAATGGAGCCCCCGCAGACACACTTACCTTTCCTGCCCCCCACTTTTGAGTGCCTTCCCTGGAGCTGTGGAGGATGACACAAAGGGTAATAAAGGGGGGGAGTGGAGGAGGAGGAGGCAAAGGAGGAGGAGGAGAGCTGGGGAAGTGGCTGCTCCCGGTGTAGGGAGATGTCTCCAGCCAGGGCCAAGCAGCAGCAGCAGCAGCAGCAACAGCAGCAGTAGCAGCAGCAGCAGCAGCAGCAAAGGGTCTGTGTTGCTAAGAGGCTTTTGGTCTCTTTCTCTCCTTCTCTCACGGCCAAGAGAAGGAGGGTGGAGGGGGCTCTGGAAGCAGGCGAGTAGAGGGGCTGAGGGGGTAGGAGTCGTGGATGGGGGTTTTCTAAGAAGAAGAAACTCCTCTCCTCTCTCAGGCTCAATCCCCCACTCAGGGCTCAGAGCTGGAGGGTGGGGGAGGAACTCAGCCGTCTTCCCCCCACCCCCCTCAATTCAAGGTTGAAGTGGGGTAAAATTAGTGTCCTGTCCCTTTAAAAATAGAAATAAAAGGTGCCCCCCCTCTGCCACTGCCTCTCTCTTCATCATCAGCTGCTGCTGCTGCTGGGGTCTCTCTGCTTGGGGGGGAGGGGGGGTTCGGGTAGAAGAGACGGGAGGCACTCACTGCGCATGTCCCTTTCTGACGGGAGGCTGGTTGGTTGAAGGCAGGAGGAGGGGGAGGGGAGGAAATGAGATGTTTTCCCAGAAGGCTCCAAGGCGCTGTCGACCCGGAAGACATTGTAGCAGGGGGTAGAGGGGCGGGGGCGGGAAGAGGGAGGAAGTTGCTACTCTTTAACACCCCCAGCTGCCTCCTCCCTCCTTAGGGAAAGTGGAGGGACGGAAGTAGGCGTGGACCGAGGCAAAAGGAGGTCACGTGTTGGGGCGGGGCGGGGCCGCAGGCCGGCCGAGCACGGTGCATGCTGGGAGTTGCTGTGTGTTCTTGGCTGCCGCAGGTGAAACAGAGCTGGGAAGGCGGTGAACAATCCTGGGTCCTTACAGTCGGCGGAGGCTGCCCGATTTAGGCAGGCTTTATTGAGAGAGGTAAGGCTGGTCTCCTAGGCAAAGTCAGGGCCGTAGTGGCCATTGGCGGGTGAACAGTCTAAGGAGACTGGGAGGCTTCTGTAGGCCCAATAGGCCTAAAGCAGGCAGCCTGCGCCTGGCTCTTGGTTTCCCGGAGATGCTGTGGACGAAACCCTGAGCAGTGCAGAATTCTGCAAAGACCGGTTACAGAAGACTTGTAGGTGAGGAACATCATTGGTCAGTGTCGAGAGACCGGGTTCTCTGCAGAGAAAAGCACTACCTGCTTTAGAGCTTGCGACCTATTTGGAAAAACCAAACCAGATGTGTGAATTTTGGATCAGCTGCTACGGTACTTTGCTCATATTGGCTATGTTCACATCCTGCCTTCCTTCCTTTTCTGTATTCCTTGAGGGTTTGCAGAAGCTGTAGGCAAGGAACGGGCAGGAAAGGTTTGAGTGAAAGCACCCTGAATGCTCTGCCTTAATGCTGCAAACACAAAAGACTTGCACGTTTGAGGATGCTTGAGATTGTGTGGTCCTCCATACTGAGTTTTGTCATTAAAAAACAAAAACCTTGAAATTTTCTTTTCTTGTGGTGTAAAAGAAAGCTTTTTATCTGGGTATTTCTTTTTTTTTTTATAGTGAATAACGTTTTTTTTCTTCACCTTCACTTTCTTCATTAGTCTTTTAGTTGGTTTTTGTCTAGATACTTTGGAGGATTATTAATTACTTCGTCTTTAATAATTTAAGTTTCCTAAAAAAATTTTAAATAAAAGATCTTCGAACTTACTCTTAGTCTTAACTGTTTTAGTTCTGCTCCGTAGGATTCAGTCAGTTAAATCTCAATCTTGTTATTGAAAAAACTATTACCTCTCTCTCTCTCTCTCTCTCTCTCTCTCTCTCTCTCTCTCTCTCTCTCACACACACACACACACACACACACACGCGCACGCACGCACGCACGCACGCACGTGCACACGCGCCCAATTATTATGGCCTAGTTAGAACTTTTAAGTCCTGTTTGGTGTCAGGGCCTAAATGTGTGGAAAAGTGCACAAAACACAGATGTAATAAACAACTGTAACATAACCTGTAACCACTATGAATCAAGACCCAAAACATGGGTAGCAGCTGGCAAACACAGGCCCACTAATAGCTTCCAGACCGTTCTTCCTCCTGTGCTACTTTAATATTTTCTTGATTCTTGTGATTCACTGCTTTTCTTTTAGTAAAAATGTGTGTCAGCATTTCTAAACAAATATTAATTTGCCTCTTTTTATCTATTTGTAGTAGTTCACATATCCTAATAAGGCAGAGCATGCAGGAAGCCGTTGTTTACAAAGCTGAGAGTTGCCCCTGTTGATATATTTTGCTGTAATTTATATATTTTCGTTGTTGTATAAGAGTTTCTGAGGTATAAAACGCCTTTTTTTAACTAAGCCACAATTAGTCTTAATGAACTTTGACTTGTTTTTTTTTGTTTGCTAATAAATGATCTACATAGCTACATAACAATCTGATTATCTAAATAAAATTTTTCATATGAACATAGCTGTGTATTTTTATGAGTTGTATATGGCTGTCTACAGTTTCACCAAACTTTAAAACTGGTGTGCCATTCTATACCCCGACCTCAGGTGTGATAGATCCTTGCTTGTACCTTCTCACCAACAATTTTCTTTTAATTTTGCCCATCTGATAAGTGTATAATTTGCAATGTGTTGAGTAAAGTTTTGTACTGAGGATATTGCCTGTTTTCAGAAACTGACTGGCTATTTGGATTCATTCATAAATTGTCTTTTATCCTTTTTAGGTCTTTTGTGTATTTTTTTTCTACTTTGCTGTTTTCCATAAACATTTGTAGCATTATGGCAGATAGTCTGTTCTTGGAGTATTACTTTCTTTCTGGATAGTATGTGAGCTTTCTAAATTTATATGTGGTTATTGTTTCTTGAATTTTATATTTAACTTTAACTCCAGGACATAGGTTTTCAACTTGTGCTAGACAGTACAACTGCCACTAGCCCTATGTGGCTTTTGGGCACTTGAAATGTTGTATGACTTACTATAGGATGTTGTTGTTTTTGTTTCATTTTATATATTAAAAGTGTGTAAAATACCTCAGCTTCTCACTATGTTTGCTTGTTAAAATTTTAACTACTTTTACTTTGTTTTGCTTTATTAAATATACTAGGAAATGTTAAATTAGAATTTACATTTATGTTGGACAGCAGTGTTCTTAACTATAAGTATTGACATAGATGTTTCTATATCTTGGCCACTTTCTTCTGATTAATGTCCTGCATTTCTGTCTTTTTGGCACCTTTTTTGGGCATTTAAAGAGAACTGTTTTTTAAGAACTACTTTGTTACCTATGGTTTGTCTGCTTTTCTACTCTGAGGAGGGGGAGGTGGAATTCTTGGTCATGGTTTAGAGTTCCTCTGGATTCTGGTATCAGTATATCATTGTCTTGTAAAACAGAAGAAACTGTACTTAGCTCCTGAAAATTAAACCCTTCTTCACTTTCATTAGCATGTATTCATAGTTAATTTGTTGTCTTTGACAAGAATTCAGGGTTCCAAATTTTATTTGCGTGTGTTTCTGCTAACTTATAATATGTACTTATTTCTCAGGGGAGTGTGGCAGTTAGGTCCTTTGGGAAATTAGGACTGTATGAGGTATGGGTGATGTTTTTTGAGAAATCGCTTTCCTAGGAAAGATTCCTAGGGTTGCTATCAGTCATAAATGACTTTATCATACCTAAATCTTGGAATTTCTCACTATAGACATAACATTTTGCAGGACTTAAAAATATGCTGAAGTCTTGCCATTTCCCTTATCCTGATTAGGTTGCCCTTAATTTCTCCCCTTAAGCTGGGTAATCTGAGTACCCACGTTTGATGGGCCTTGAGCTATGGTGTTGTGCCATGATCCAGCAAAGCCTCAGTTGACACTTCCTGTTTAGGAGGCAGAAGGGACTGGGTATGGAGCTCATTTCTGACTTTCCTCTTTCTAGATCTGGGCATGGAATCTCAGATTGCTTTATTTCTTTTAGTGTCAAGTGTGAGCAGGTGTCTGTGTTTTGGCTTCGGCAAGATGATCTGTCCAGTTTGTCTTAACTATAACTCTAAGCCTCATATACTCTTTTTGTTGTTGATTTAAATGATAGAAGTTCTTGATTTTTGTGAATATGTGGCAAGAATGTATTGACAAGTAGTTGTTTAGGACTGGACAAGTGATACTTTGAAATTACAGAAACACTCAACAGCTGTCCGTCAGTGAGAGAATAGGCATGCTCTGCTTTTGGTTTTACTTTTAGCATTTTAACCACCTGTGTCAGTAAAAATATAAAAGTAGTTGGCATTTTTTAGTACAAATTATATATTATATTGTCACCCTTTTTTTCTTGTGCTGCTAAGATTTAGTTTCTTTGGTACATTAAGCTCTTAATTCTTTTCATTACCATAAGCTGATGTCTCCTATATCGAATATAGTGAAAAGACATATAAAAGGGTAGGATATTTGTATTAAAAACCTAAATCTACATCATCCTAAATTCCTTACATTGAAAAGCAATATTATTTGAAGTTTAATACTAGAAGAATCAGCTAAAATAACTGAAAAATGTTCTGAGACAGGAAAGTGACAGCCACCTGACCAAGATATTTTAGTCTCCCCTGGAACAAAGAGTAGTGAGGTAGTTTTACATATGAATCATTTAGAAGTACATCTTCTTTTGTTTATGTGTTTTGCTTTTTTGTTGGTTTTGAAACAAGATTTTCCTTTGTAGTCCCAGGCTGTTATAGGACTCCCATGTGTCATTTAGGCTGGCCTTGAATTTACCATCAGTCTCTTGGCATAGATTCTAAAGTACAAAATTAAAGCTACCACAAGAAGCTTTTACCTTTGAAATTGTTGCCTTATAACAAAAATAAAGTGTTTAAAAATATTTTGTAATTTTAATACCTTGTCTTCTTGAACCGTAGAGTCAAATTTGACTTCAGTATTAAACTGACATGTAAGGTAATTAAACATACAATTTTAAACAGAGTAAGTTTCTACATCCATGCTTATAAACACTATCCCATCTTCTCTACTATTGACCTAGTTTCTATGAATTCTCGCCTTAATAAGTTGTTTAGTTCAAGTCCAGAGTTGACAATGAAATTGACTTTGTATTATATATTATAAGAGATGTTATTATGGTATCATTAGTATGCTGTCATGGAAAAAAAAATCTCATGTGGCTGTGTCCTATATTACCTTTCCTTAGACATTTGACAACCATTGACCTGTTGTCAGTATTTCTGAAGTTTTGCCTCCTTTGTCATCTGTAAAGTTGAACAGTATGTTCTTTTACTTAGGAGCAGCTACCTAGAGTTTATTCCTGTCTTTTCATGGCTTCATAGCTTTATAGCACAGAAATAATCATCATAGGGCTGTACCATTTCATCCAGTCCATCAAAGAACATACTGTTTCTAAGTTTCTCTGGTTACTAATAAAAATGTAGGTGGGTATGGTAGCCTGTAGCTTTAATCACAGCTATTTGGGAAATAACTTGAATTTGGGAGTTTCAAATGAGTCATCAATCTCAAATAAAATAAACACAACCATCAGTTTCTCTTTGCTGTTCTAGTCTAACCAAAGGGCATAAACTTAGCTTCAGGTTCTAGCCTATCATGACAAGAAAGTCTCAGCAGCAGTGACTTGACAAGTCAGAGTACATCCACTGTCAGAAGCAAGGACCAGTGAATTAATAACACAGTGATGCTAGGGTTCAGCTCTCTTTTTATACTTAAAACAGATCAGGAGCACCAAGCCCAAGGACTTGTATCTCTCGCACTGGGTGGCTTATCCCAAGTTGCACTTTTTGATAGACTTATACCTAGGGCTGTGTGTGTGTGTGTGTGTGTGTGTGTGTGTGTGTGTGTGTGTGTGTATGCCTATGCATACATGCATGTATACATGTATGCAAGCATGCGCACACCTGGTGTTTGCAAATGTGAATAGTATTTTAATTTGGAAATTAGGTTTATTACAGGAAAACAATAAGCATAGTATTTTTTACACATAAACAACATAATAGGTATTAAGTAATATGTAAGAATTTTATATAGTCATAATATCTGTGAAACAAGACCGTTTTTTCCCCATCATGTCTGTATCTGACTTTTCTTACCTAACATTTTATAAGACTACCTATACTGTTCGATTAGAAGTCGTGGACACTCTTCCATTTTACATTAAAAATAAATAACACTCTGAGTTAGGGTTTTACTGCTGTAAACAGACACCATGACCAAGGCAACTCTTATTAAGGACAACATTTAATTGGCTTACGGGTTGAGAGGTTTAGTCATCAAGGCAGGAGTATTCCATATTCCCCATGGTACAGGGGGACTTGAGAGTTCTACATCTTGATCTAAAGGCCTCTAGGAGAAGACTGTCTTCCAGACAGCTAGGAGGAGGAGGGTCTCAAAGCCCATCCTAACAGTGACACACCTCCCCCCAGCAAGGCCACCCCCTAATAGTGCCAATTCCGGGGCCAAGGCTATTCAGTCAACCATACTAGCTCTAGATATTTTTCTTAATATTATTTACAATGTTGAAAAATATTCTTATTCTAGTTTTTTTTTTTAAATCAAGGATCAGTGTTGTATTTTGTTGAATGGGATTTTTTGGGGGGTGAATATGTGTGTGCGTGTGTGCGTGTGTGTGTGTGTGTGTGTGTGTGTGTGTGTGTGTGTGTCCCAGGACTACATAGTAGAGGCTACTGAAGTTGGTTGTCTTCCTGGCATTCATTAGGGTCTCTGGTACAGTCCTAGTTAAATACTTTTTCTGAAGACAACTCTTGTTAAGAACTGCAACATATTCTGTGAATATTTTACTCCCAGAGAATACGCCTGCAACAGAAATGTAGTTTTTGTTTGTTTGTTTGTTTTTAATGGTAAATTAGTAGAATTCCTGCAGATAAGCTTAGGAAAGTGTTTAGACTTCCCTAAGGCTTGGTTTTCCTGTAAGATTTTTGTTTGTTTGTTTGGTTGGTTGGTTTGGTTTTTCAAAACGCTGGCTGTCATGGAACTCACGCTGTAGACCAGGCTAGCTGTCCTTAAGTTCTGGGATCCACCTGCTTCAGCCTACCTAGTGCTGTAAGTAAGTGTGCACCACCAGGCCTGGCTAACCTCTTTACACTGAGAGCATTCAGCAATGACCTAAAACCACCTTTAATCCAGTTTCTGTTCAACATGGCCTGTTAAGTCCATAAAATGTTACTTGTATTTATGTTTTTAGGGCTGACCACTTGGCACTGGATGACCATTTAGTATCCTGAGGAAGACTCCTGTCTTAGCGTTACTGTTGCTGTGGTGAGACACGATAACCAAGGCAATACTTAGAAAAGAAAACATTAATTGGGAGCTTCCTTACAGTCTTGGAAATTTATTCCTTTTTTATCATGGTGGTGAGCAATACGCATGCATGGCTCTGAAACAGTAGCTAAGACTACATATTAACCCACAGGCTAAGAAAGAAAGAGACAGAGAGTGGGCCTGACATGGGCTTCTGAAATCTCAAAGCCCACCCACTCAGTGACAGATTTCTCCTAACAAGGCCATACCTACTCCAACAAGCCTATATGCTCATTAGAGGGCCATTCTTATTCAAACGACTATAATCATCTTTCCCACTCTAAACTTTACTAGTACAATTAATTATAGTTCTGGGCCTTTCCCAGTCTAGTTTGAAATGTCCATTGGTGTCATCCTAGTTCAGTTTCCGTTTGGACAGTCATGTTGGTTAGACTTTATGGTTATAGCTTCTGATGTTACTAGAAGATACAGTTTTACAGCAAATTCCCAGATCATTTAGATCTTACAATCAATCTTTCACCTCTCTTATACAGTGTTCTTTGAACCTTAGGCTTCTAGACCATTTTGTATATGTATTTATTAGAACTGGGCTTCACAACTTTGTATTTTGATTGATTATGGTTTTTTATAGTTGTTGTCTCCATCTGATTCAGAGAGAAATTTTGTGGGGCACTGGATTATGACACCAGACAGAAGATCTGGGTAAGTTTGAGAATGGCAGGAGTATGAACTGGCTCCAAACCAGGTTCCTGTCCTAGAGCATGTGACCATGACGCCCCACTAAGAGGACCATGACAACTGGTCAGGTCACAGCAAAAAAACCTAGAGTTCTCCATGCTAATGAGGTGTCTAGATAGGTCCCTCCATACATTTGGCACTCACTTGGAGCCAAGCTGATTCCACCCCAGTCCTGGGTTCATCGTAGGCTGGAGTCTGAGTACACCGGAGCATGGGGACCACCTTTTTCAATTCCTCATTGTTTCCAGTGGCTTCTGGGTGTACAGGAATTTCAGAACTACAACACCCATTCCAGCTCATACTGTTTTCACCCAGAGAAACACAGGCTGGAACCCCTGTTTTAGACTGCTTTCGCCTTCCCTGAGCAACATGTCAGCACGCAGGCATCCAGCAGCAAGGCAGAAACGCAGAACTGCAAAATTTTCTTGATGAGGTGTGGAAACTATCCTATCTTTGGGAATTGAAACAAGTGTTTAGATTGTTAGGAGTTTTGCTGGTGTGGTGGTTTGAATATATGAGGCCAGGGAGTGGCACTGTTAAAAGGTGCGGCCTTGTTGGAAGAAGTATGTCACTGCGAGGTGGGGGGAGCTTTGAGATCCTCCTGACTGGAAGACAGTGTTCTCCTGGGTGTAGTCAGATCAAGATGTAGAACTCTCCTGTGCCATCCATGGCTGCCGCTCTGCTCCTATCTCGATAATAATGGACCGAACCTCTGAACCTGTAAGCCAGCCCAGTTAAATGTTGTTCCTTATAAGAATTGTCTTGGTCTTGGTGTTTCTTTTCAGCAATGGAAACTGTAACTAAGACAGCTAGTTTATTAAATTAGTAAGTCTATATTCTCCTCTAACAGCTATGATTTCACTATTTGAGTAGTTACTAGCTTTCTAGTACCAGGCATGGTTTCCCTTTTGTTGAGTGAGTCTGAATAGAGGGCTGGTTTGATGGTTACTGCCAAAATATGTTTGACACTACTACACTTGTAGAGTTATTGGGCCATGCTAGTCACTGACACAGTTCATAGATGTCATAGCTGGGTAGAACTGTTGGTTGTTCCCTCCTTTGGAAGGCACCTTCTGTTACTATGAATGCTAGTCCCTAGGGAGAGTGTATTCAGGTCAGTTCAAGCTCAGAAGTCTCTGGGCCCTGTTTCTTCATCGGGGCCTTCTACCTTTTGGTGTCACCAGCAGTAGTCTGTTTGTTTTGGGAACTCCTCGATGGCCCTGACCAACAGTTCACAAGAGGATTTCTTATGTCTGCTATTGGGGCTTTCATCAAATGGTCTTTGACTTTTGGGAGTGCTATCAGCACAGTTATGAAATTTTTACCAAGCATGTGAAAGGCTTGTTTGATAAGATACTGATGTAAGAAGATTGAAGAAGGATACCAGGAGATCAAAGGATCTTCATGATCATAGATTGTTAAAAATTATGATAGTGAAAATTGCCATTCTACCCAAAGCCATATACAGATTCAACATAATCGTCATCAAAATTCCAACACACTTCTTCACAGAAATCTGCAGCCTAATATGGAAGCACACACTCCTGCAGACAGGATAGCGAAAACAATCCTGAGTAAAAAATCATCGAAGAGATTTCAAGTAGTACAAACAGTGTAGTATTGTCATGACAGCAGACACATTAACCAGTGGAATAGAAGTTAAGAACCACATCCAAGTACATACAACTACGGACAACTTATTTTTGACAAAGAAAGTAATAATTCAACACTGGAATAATACAACGTTGGAGAAAACACAGCATACCTGCTGGTCAAATGTAATGGTTGAATGTCAAATAATGTAAATAGATCCATATTTATCAACACACAGAACTCAACCCCAGATGGATCCAGGACCCTAGCATAAGACCAGACAACCCTGATTCTCATGTGAGAAGAGTCTTGACTTACTTTCTGAGCAGGATACCAGTAATAGCACAGGTGCTAAGACTAATACACTATCTCTAAGTGTCCAGTAGAACTTGTATCTTGGCAGTAACCTACAGTTGTTTAATTGGACTTAGGACATGAATTATTTTAGCTTGTTTTATTCACTGAAAACTTTTCTTTCTACTTCAACCATTTTAGGTAGCTTTGGTAGTTATAGTATATAAGATGGCATCCATCGTCTTTTCTTTTGGCTTTGAACGTTTTATTGATAAGTCAGTTCTTATTGTGGTATATTTCCATCATAGTTAACTTGTGGTTGTCTTGATTTGTTTTTCTTATTGCTTTCAGTACTCTCTCTTGTTCTGCTTTAACCATAATGTGCCATGGTGACCTCTCTTCTAGTTTTATTTGGTGTTCTGTTTACTTCTTGGGTCTGTGTCTTTCCTTAATTTGGGGAAATTTTCTATATTCTTTATATGTTTGTTTTTAGATCTGATTTATTCTACTGATTTTGAGTTCCCTTTCATCTATTTCTATAATTTAAGTTAGATCTTTTCATAGTGTTCCACTGTTCTTGTATGATGTCACCACTCCCCAATCCTCTCATTTTATTTACCTGAATCCAAGTCTTAAATTCTGATATTCCATGTTTTCCCTGTTCTATTCTACTAGAAAGACTCTCCCTAGGTTTTCTACTTGGCTATTAAGTTTTTCAGTTCCACCTTAATTTAAACTTGTGTTCTCTTCAATGTGTCTTTCTCTTGGCTGAATTCCTGGGTTGTTTTTTTCATCTCACTCACTTATATACTGTGTTTTCTTGAACTAAGATTTTAAACCTTAGTGTGTAGGTTATGTAGTGTTCTTGAATAGAACAAAAAAAATGGAAGGTGTCCTGTAAAGAATGATTCCAGTGGAAGGATAGGTAGGAAAAACATTCTTTATGAAAGTATTTGAGTTGTACATTCACGGAGAAGGGAGGGGTGCAGTAATGAGGGAGGAGCGCCTATCAAGGAGAGTGGCGGGTAAGCTTGTTCATGAACAAATGCAAACACCTGTCGGTTTTGCTTTTGAAACTTTTACACATTCTTTTATATTTAAGAGCTTGTATTTAACTCTGTAAATATAGTTTTTAGATTTTCTTTTAAAGCAGATAGTGTTTATTCACCCTATTTTCATTTTTTTTAGATTTGAGTTAGTCAAGATGAGCAATCGTAAAAGCAAGAATAACATACATGCAGAGTGTCTTTCCCAGGTTAGTATATGCGTTCCTTAATCTAAAAGCCTGTTTTTTAATCTCAAAATCTGGCTAAAGGTGATCAGAAAAATGATTATCTTTTTAATCTGATTATTTTTCTCTTAGCACTTTTTAGGAGAGATATCCTTACATGTTGCAAATATCAATGAGTAGAGACGAAACTTTCTAAATTATAAAATTAAATGTGAAATGATACATTGTGTTTTTATTGTTCAAGTTATTGAAGGCCTTTGTTCCATTAAATTGTTCATATTTGGAGGTTTTATGTAACTTTACCCTTTATATTTAGATAGTTGAATCCTAACTTTTACTGTCTTTCTAAAATAGTCTGGTTTAAATTTAATTAAATATTCACATACAAGGCTTGCACCACTTTTGTTAAATACATAAAGTATTTTTATTCTTTTAGATGCTGTTGTATGTGAAATGTTTTTTAAATTTCATCTTTGTTTAACTCATAGTTTATAGAAATATAGTTAATACTAATACAATACAATCTGACCAAACTCATTAGTTATTGGTTTTTTGGTTTGTTTTTTTTTTACTTTATTTGGAATGTTTATGTTCAATGTCATGTCATCTTTAAATTGAAAATTTTTTTGTCCTTTTCAATTTGAATGTACTTGCTTATTCTCTCTCTCTCTCTCTTTCTCCCTCTGTCTCTCTCTCAAGGAGAGATATGGCAGTGGAAAAGGCTGTACTAGGAGTATTCCCAGAGGTTTGAGCATGCTAACATGCTAGAAAAGTACTATTCTGAGCTAAAGCTTCTGATAGCAAAAGGAAAACAGTCTTTCACCACACTTTGCTGATACCCTTTATCAATCTGAGCAAGTCTTTTTATATTCTTAGTTTATTGAGTATTTTTATATTAAATGTTTGATATTATCTTAAACTTGCTAAGAGCATAGCTATGTGAGTTTTCCATATGAAGTCTATAATCTAATAGAAAATTGCCATGATTACTCTACCCTAACATGGATCTGCATTGGCCTCAGCCATATTTACTTTTAAAAAGAAATGTTAAATTTGAAAGACTTAAAAACACATTTTTCCCTTAAATATATGTATATGTGTTAGATATGTGTCTGCAGGCCAGTAATCCTTATAAGAATCCTCCTCTGTCATTCTCCAAGATATTATTAAATGGGGCCTCTTGTTGGACGTAGATCCTGCCTGTTGGCTAGAATGACTGGACAGCAAGCTCCATATTCTCTTATCTCTACTTTCCAGGTCTGGAGTTACAGGTATGAGCTTGCTGTGCCTGGTATTTTATATAGGTGCTAAGAATCTGACCTTGGCTTCAGCACAGCAAATAATTTATCACCTGAGCTATCTGCTCAACTTTGACCTCATTTTTTCTTTTTTTTTAAGAAAAATTACTGTTTAAAAAGATAAGGAGCAAAAAAAAAAAAAAGATAAGGAGCTCTTTTTTGTTCTTTCTGTTTTTCTATGTGAAGTGAATGGTTCTTCCAATAGTTCTTCCAGCTTAATATCGTATTAACATTGTGAAAGAATAGATATAATTCATTCATTCTTTATACGTCTAATAATCCATTTGAATGATTAATAGGAATCACCTATTAACTATATAATTTCTATATTGTAAAACAGTAAATACTGCTTTAATTTTCAAAATAGGCCTGACACAAAAGTGTTACTACTCCATTATTTAGATGTTTAGATCTGGAAAAAGGTCTTTCTCTTTTAATGTTGACTTAAATGACTCTAGCGGGACTAATCTCATTATTTGTGCTTCGTCTAAAATAATAAACATGAATCATTTGCTTTATCCTTTCATACTTGTTAAAAAAAAGCCTCACTATATCTTGAGTACTTTTAGACTCTGACAGCTGTTAGTCTAGGAAAGCAAATAATTCTGCAGTTTTTATTTCAGCACATTTGTTTAAATCTTAGACAGCTACCTAAGGATTGTCCCTGAGTTACTAGATTAGCACCAGATCCAGAGAAGGAATAATGGTTTTAAGTTTTTTTCTTGTTTTAATTTATGTATTTATTTATTTTTGCAGTTATGGCGAGAGAAACCAGGACCTGAGCGCGCGTGTGTGTGTGTGTGTGTGTGTGTGTGTGTGTGTGTGTATGTATGTATGTATGTATATATATATATATATATATATATATATATATATATAGAGAGAGAGAGAGAGAGAGAGAGAGAGAGAGAGAGAGAGAGAGAACTAACTACATTCCTGGGTCTGATTCCTTACTTTATAGACTAGTTAATTGCCATTTCTTTCATATACTTGAACACTGACTTATAGGTTGAAGTAGTATTGTTTTGTAACTTGTTGTTTGAATTTATATTTCAGCCCTATTTGCAGTGTCTTTTAAGCCGTGAATGATGCCCATTTAGTATTTCTGTACTCAGAATCTAATGGATATTTAAACTACACAAGTCTCCAAGCTTAGTTTTCTATAGAATCCTGACTTTTAGGGCAGGTCCAGATTGATTGTGATGAGGTTAAGACATTTTAGGGTCTTGGTCTCTAGAGAGACTATTGACTGTGTGGTTGTACTAGCACTGTTGTATTAGGTTGCGTTGCATGTGAATTGAAACAGTTTCGAGTTGGTGATGTATTGAAGTAGTTCTACCATTCATTGAGTTGCTGTTGTCATTATTTATCTGAGATTAGATAAATGAAGAATCTACCTTTATAACTCAGAAAAATGGTGCTAAAACAGTATTAATTCCTAGCTGCTACAAATAAACTTTCACATTCATTTTTATTATTTGTGAAATATTTTTATTACATCTGTTCATCTTATGTTTGTTTATTAGGTACAAAGAATTTTACGTGAAAGGTTTTGTCATCATACTCCTCATAGCAACCTATTTGGAGTGCAAGTACAATACAAGTAAGTGTAATTCTATTATAAATTTATTTTCATTTGCTCTCCAAGTTTTGTAAAAGGCTAGTCATATACAAACTTGTCTTAAGTTATGATGAGGTTATATTTTATATATAGAAACTAAATGTTGTGAAACATTAACACATTTAAGTCCTTAATTTCTTATTATATTATTAATAAGGTCCCTAATACTGTCTTTGTGTCAATTATCTGCTAGTATTGAAAGGATTCTGACATTCTTGTACTTAACCCTGGTAGCCAGCTCAAGTGTTGATGACCAGAATGCTAGTAAAAATAATTATCTCTAAGCACAGAGGACCTAAAAGATAGCATAATTGTCTCTTATCTTCTCCCACTATGAAACCAAATGAATTCCTACTTTCCTGGGTTTCCTTTTCTGGTCTCTAGAGAATCTCCACTGGATAATGTTCTTTTCTATACAGGAAGATTTAGATCCTTAGAACCAGAAAACCAAAAGGGTAGAATTAATATTCACTTTCAAATTTAGCTTTTTAAAGGTATGATCCAATAAATCATTTCACCTTTATTTTTTATTTTGTATGCCTTTCCATATCATTTTAGGCATTTAATTGAGCTACTCAAAAGAACTGCTATCTATGGAGAAAGTAATTCTTTACTCATTGTTGGACCACGAGGATCAGGAAAGACCACGGTAAAAGACTTAAGTTTCTCATATATCATTGCTATATTAGACATTTGAAGTTTTTTATATCAGATGACCCTAAAACAGTATTTCATTATATTGTAACATTCTTTGTTTTCTATTCTTTTTAAATGACAAAAACTGTGCAGGTATCCTACAAAGTTAGTATGTGATACAGGAATCGATCATGCCTTTTGGAATCTTGTAGTAATAAGATTTTTCAAGGAACAAGCAGTACTTTTCATTACTACCCATACAGTTTAGTTTGTGTGTGTGTGTGTGTGTGTGTGTGTGTGTGTGTGTCTGTGTCTGTGTCTGTGTCTGTGTCTGTGTGTGTCTGCGTGCATGTGCATATACCATGGTATGTTGGTGTGTGTAGAGGTCAGGGGATAACTTTGGTGTTGATGCTTGGTTCTCATCTTTTACCTAATTTAAGACAGGGGTCCTCTATATGGTCTCTGCTCGGGATATTGGCCTACACTCATTGAGGGATTTTAGTCCTCCCATCTGCCACTTAGAGTATACATACATGTTTCCTTACATGGGTTCTGAGAATCCCAAATCCAGCCCTCACAGGTCATTATTGTACAGTGATTCTCAACAAGCATTTCCTTCCTCTTTTTAACAGTGTATTATTAACCTTCAAACAAACCTTTCATATCAGGGTATATCTTCAATATTTATGTCATATTTCCCTTTTTCTGGTAATTTAGTTAGTTAATCTCAAAAATTCTTTTCCTCTTCATCTGGTCCTTTTGTACAGTATATGAAACAAATACATCAAAGTTTGAATGTATTACTATTAAATTTTAAGTTGCTGAGTTGTATAAATTGCATTTTTCTAGTATTTTATAATGCCAAATTAATACTTAGTTCAATAGATTTTATTTTTTATGAAGATACTTTAAATAGTTAAGATAGAAAATTAAAATTGTGTTTCTATTCTTATATTATGCAAGATGAAGAAATTATTTTTTTATTTATACTACCTGTCCATTGTTTAAAGAACATAACTTGGTAATTGACAACTTTATTACTGTTTCAAGAATTTTTTACATTTCTTAAAAGATTTTTTTTTTACTCCAATCTGTTTTGGTCCTCTTGCTCACTTGATATAATTACTATTTCTTTGCTCTTTGTTGTTATTGTTTTTTTATAGTATTTTTCTTTTGCTTTTGAGTTAGTGACCTTTTTTTAGCAAAAGGAGTATATGAAATATGTCTGTGGTTTTGTTTGTTGTACTTATCTACTACCCCTGGGGGATATATTCCTCCTCAGGTGTTTTTGTTTTTATTCCTCCCCTTAGAATTGCATGGGTTTTGCTTAAATTTTGATTTGTGAGGAAAATCCTGGAATAAGATTTTTTTTAGCTTTTCTTTTTCTTTTTGCTGTATTTGGATTATGTAAGTGGCTACACTACACTTAAGACATCTCAGATCCCTGTGACTTGGCTGTGATAATAGTAGTGGAGAAATCAAAGGAAGCCAGTCTGCGTAGACAAGTTCAATGGAAGAGTGCTCAGCCTCTCTTGATACACTTACGAGATGAACGTTTTACTAATATCTATTCCTTAAAGTACTTGAAATGTTTTCTAATGTGTGATTCATGAGTTGAAACAGAAAATGGCTCCCCCAAAAATATAAATGTCAGGGAAATTTAAGGGATAGGAGGCAGCACACAATGCAGTACTTTTTAAAAATATGTTGAAGGTGGTATTTGTAAGGAGAAGTCTGTATGAGTCGCAGATGTTCTCTTGTGGTAGAGTTGTCCTGATCCAAAGATAGTAAAGTACCATCTTGCCCCTTATGGTTGCTTTTATTGATTCTTCTCAGCTGAGCTACTACAGTAGTCGGGCAGTTGTACCCAGAGAGTTTGGTTTTTTTAAAGGATCTAGATCGAGAGTACCTATGATCTAAAGTAAAATTCGTGTCCTTTAAAATCCACACAACTATACCAAAAATAGTTTTTATGTTTACTATCCTTTTGTGAACTCTGTCTGCTCTCTTTACTCATATGTGCACTTAACATCTGTTTCCTGGACCCATTTTGAATAGAAGTGTTTCACATCTCCCTTAATCTTCCTCATTTACAAATCTTATACTCTAATAATACCTTCTGAGTATAAGTACATCTTTATAGTAATTATTATTGGTAATCTTATAATTACATGTAACCTTTGATTAACTTTCCTATGGTTTGTGGCCTTTTTTGTTTTGTTTTGATTGTTGGTTTGTACAGAATTTTGTATAGTTCAGGTTGCAGATCATCCTGACTCTTCAATTTCTGATTCTCTGCCTCCTAGATGCTGGGATTGATTACTGGCCTACTGATGCCCTGTCCAGCTACCTGGCATCAGTATGGTTTTCTCATTATTTATCCATGAGTAATACTTTATCTTTTTCTTCTGAACCTACTGCTATTTCTTATTTCCTGTCAGTGTGGAGACTGTTTAACAGGGTTGCATAAAATTGACATTGGACGACAAACCTTTACAACTATTAGTGTTATTTTTTTCTGTAGCTTTCAGTGACAGCTCGTAGAGAAATGTTACCGAACAATAAAGTTTACTGAGACGTAAAGGTTACAGAAGACAGTACTTTAATCTGTAATGTAGAGAAAGCTTTAGGATTGCTTCCAACGTTTATTAAAAATTTAGTTAGATTGTTAAGATCTTCAAGTTTCAGTTAGGCTTTGCCATCATAAGACTTAGACATCGTGGGTTGTGTATATTTAAACCATTTAGCTATAAAGTGATTTATTTATTCTCAGCACTTATGATTTTAAAAAAGAATAGCTTCATCTTTATCTTTTCTATATTAAACATTTTACACCTTTTTATATTTAGTTATTAAATCATGCCTTGAAAGAGCTCATGCAAATAGGAGACATGAGTGAAAATGTGTTACAAGTTCACTTAAATGGTGAGTATATCATTTTTCTGTTAAGAAACTATGTAAACTACTTACGTTTGCATATGATGATAAGAAATTCATTTGTGTTTTTAAGTCTGTTTAAATATTATATATTAAAGATGATATGCCAGTTTAATGGCTTTTAGAAATTAAAGGAAAGTGTAGAAGGTAAAAGTATATATTTTCAAATAGTTTTTTTTCCTTAAATAGTACCTTCACCCATGAATGGTTCTTTACCTTTTTTTAAGAAATAATATGAACTAGCAAACTGATTATATTCTAATTAAATTTTTAAAAGCATTAGAAAATATATTTACTTGGATTATAGTCTGTCAAATGTTTGCTTCATTTTATTTAGACACTATTAATTGGTCTGTTTCAGGACTGCTACAGACAAATGATAAAATTGCTCTGAAAGAGATCACAAGACAATTAAATCTAGAAAATGTAGTTGGAGATAAAGTTTTTGTAAGTATCATTTTAGATATTTTATTTCTGAAAAGTTAGAGTCATATTAGAAAATTATACAATATATATTAGAGATTGATGTAAGATATTTGTTAGGAAATGACTTAATGTATGAGGATATATTTAGTCATCAAACTTATTTTGGTGGTTGTTTAATGTATTTTTATGACTATTTGTTTAAGTAAAAGTTTTTTTTTTTAATCAATACTTGTAAAGTAGCATGAGCATGTTGTATAATAGGCTGAATTTAAAAATGGCATAGTGGGTTGACTCCTTTGTTGCTATGATTTAATCCCCCAGTGGTGATATTTGGCTGTCAGGTCAATGAATCTCCTCAATATCAAATTCTTTATTAAGTAGACTTATGTTGGATATTTCAAGATTATTCTAAACAAGGGAAATAAACTTCCTCTGGATAAATACTCTGCTTGATGCTAATGTGCTGTTTGAATATCTGTTGTTACACGTCCATCGTTTACGGTGTGCCTTGAGTCTCAAACCACAGGTAGTGCTTCAGAGTGATTCGAAGTGTTTGAAATGTCTCGTTCAACTGTTTACCTCACATGACCTAAGGAAAACATGAGTAATCCATGTCCTAATGTACTATCCAGAGACTCCATATGCAGATGAGATACCCATATTCCAAGTCCATTGTCTGTCCACCACTGCTCCTGCAGTACTGTCGTTCCTACCTTATCACTCTTTGCTTTGTGCTGCAGTGATCTGAACACAGCTATGTGCGCTTCTAGTGTATCTAGGGAGTGCATTCTTTAAGTTAGCAGCAAAAAGTTGAGGCAACCATATTTTCTCCTTTCCTGCCTGACAAAATTTTGGAAAATCAATTCAGAATGTCCTTTGCATAAATACTGTGTTCAACAAGAATTCCTACTCCATGTAGCTTTTAATTTCCAAATGACCTGGGGTGTTAATTCTAATGTTCCTAAATGGATATATATTGGTATTCTATTCATGTAAATTAATAAAAGAGAGTTGTATTAGAACTGATTGTAATTATGGCTCTTGTGGTTATCATGACAGTCAGTCCTTTGTATATTTAAGTCCTGTGTATGCAACCAATAGCAGACTGAAGATATTAGTGGAAAAATTGCATTTATGCAATTGTACAGACTGTACAATTGTACAGACTCTGAATTTTGTTGTTATATTTTTAAATAATCCATTAGAAGAGCTAATAAATAACATCTAATGTTTTTAGGTTGCTTTCTGTTTCTATAATATATAATCAAAACTAGTCTGGTGATAATGGGGTTAATAATCTGGCTAACTGCTTCCAGATTACAGGAGCTCAAGCAGGAGCAGAGGCTGGAACCATGGCAGAACTCTGCTTATTGGCTTGTTCAGCTCCCTTTCTTACACAGCTCAGGCCCATCTGCCCAGGATTAGTAAATACTATGCTATTTTATTTAGCGGAATTGAACAGTTATACATTTTGGTATTCTCGTGTATGAAAAGTGGTCTAATTCAATCCTCCACAAAAACAAGGGATGGCTTTTAAAAGATTATTAGTTTATAATCTCTTTTTGAAGATTAGGCGTCTAGGGTATAGAGACTAATTAGTTTTCTGAGCTCGTAAATTTGTAAAGTCTGAACATGAAGAACAACAGTCACTTAAGCCAGAACTTTACTATGTTCATAGTCTTTGAATAAATATATTTTATAAGTACATCATACAGATACATATATATGTATGTATGTCTATGTATGTTTATACACATTCTTTTTCATATATATTCATAAATATTTGAATAAGTGTGTGTATACTTTATGATAAGCTACAATGGACTTTTGAAAAAAACAGACATCAAAATAATTTTGAATGAGTAACTGACCGCCGATTTCCAAACAGATTATTATCTCTGTGAGACAATGTTAGTTACAATAAATTGTGTATACTTGTTCTTGGTAGTAGTACTAGCATCAAGCAGGTGATTATTGCTGTATGTGGACACATTTAAATCACTGTGTTGGGCTGGTGAGATAACTCTGCAGGTAGACACACTTGCTACCTAGCGAGCTGGACAACCTAGCAGAACCCCTTAAAGGTAGAAGGAGAGAATCAACTCCTGCAAGTTACCCTCTGGCCTCCAAATGTACATTGTGCTGCGCACAAATGTTAAAAAACTAAAAATGTTTATGCTGTATCAGGTTCTTTCTGGAAAAGAAACCTATTCTCCTTAAATTTAAAAGTTGACTTTTTCCTTACAATGTGGGGTTGAGGGGTAGATGCTCAGTAAGGTGCATTTACTGCTCTCCCAGTGCAGCTGGGTTTGTTTTCAAACACCTGTGTCAGGTGGCGCACAGCTCTCCACATCCAGGTAGGGAGCCATGCCTCTGTCCTCTGTGTACTGACAAGCACATACCCACAGGACACAGACGTTCTTCCAAAATGTTTAATAAGTTTTTTCCAAAAATACTTCAGACATAGTCCAAAGAAACATAATGTGGTAAGTACAAATTCCTAAATAGGTGTTCTTATGTAGAAAATCTTTGTTAAATATTTTAAGCAAATTCCCCTTTTCTTTTTGGATCAGATTTTAATCCATACTAAGATTTTTTTTTTGATGGTGCACATTAATTTGAGACTAGAAGGAACGTGTTGTATTTAAAGATACAAAATGGAATATAGTTCTAGTCCTCAGCTATATTTAGAATATAGCAATCCTCCAGAAAGTACACTGTTATCTAACATTTCTACCAGTATTATCCAGAAAATATGAAACTTCACATATGACATAGTACTGTCATTTTCAGTGTTCTACTTTCTCTCCTTTAATATTTAAGTTATGGATAATTAATGCAGATACCCAAATGAGAATCTATTCAGTGGCTAATTTCCTAGTAAAAACAATGTATTTTTTGTAAATATTCTAATATTCATCCTTATTTATTTTTTGAAACGTCAGTCTTGTCTTTTTATTACACAGGGAAGCTTTGCTGAAAACCTTTCGTTTCTTCTGGAAGCTTTGCAGAAAGGTACATGTTTAGGATACTTAATTTTACCTTCAGATTTCTCTGATTATTTAAGTATTACAAATTTTCACCAAAAAATAAGAAAAAAGAAAAGTAAAAGGTATGGGAATTAAACTAAATAATTTAATTAAATAAGCTAATAGCCACTGTAATGATGATTCTCAGAATATGATTTTTTTTCAGGAATGAAATCAGTATCCGTGAGAGGGGCTCAGTATGCAATAAGCACTTGCCACCCAAGCCTGACAACCTGAGTTTGCTCCTCGAACCCAAGATATGAGGTTGCCCTCTGACTTTCACACACTCACCACAACACATTAGAGGATGTACACAAAGACCTCATTCAGACACACAAATAATAAATTAAAATTTTAAAAAGCTAAAATTGCCTGTAATCATAGCTGTCTCATACAAACGAGAATAAAATAATTTTCCTGTTATTTGGTAATTATGGTTGTCTTGAATTCTGTTATATAAGAATGCTATAATAGTTACATGTTTCTGTTCTTATAACTAGGAAGAAATATTTAAAAGATTATTCGTGTATTTTCCTGGATAGGTTATAATAGGTAGAATTTTAGATTAAAAAGTACCAGGTTGAAAAATGATTGCATAATTATTTTCGAAGCATGTGTGAGAGTACTTTTTTCCAGAGTTCAAAAACAATTATAAAATTTTATCTTTGATTAACTTTTAGAAAAGAATTCAGCATCAATTTCATTTCTGTAATTTGGTTTTTTGTTTAATCAGCGTGACTTATTGATGGTGGCCATTCATTTGCTGTCTTGTCTGACCACTGTTCTTCCCTGTTGATGCTTCATCCTGTGGTGGTGATGTTTGTCTCGTACATATTCATAGAACTTCCTGTGCCTCGTTGCCTTCAGCTTTGTGTGTACTTGTTGACTAAAGAGAATGATTCTCCTTCAGAATATGTAAACACTCATCAGTATTCCCATTTAATATGTTCACATATGTACACATATGTTTTTTGATTATTTACTTAACAGCTGGATTGCAGCTTCCCCTTCCTTCTCTCTTCTCAGTTCCTCCCTCCCCCAGATTGCCCTATCCTCCATTTCTCTTCAGAAAAGGGAAGGCCTCCCAAGGATAACATAGCAAATTCTGAGGCTAACTCTTAAACTCATTATCCTCCAGGGTCTACCTTTCAGATTGCTGAGATTACTTGTACATGTCAACAAAGCCCACAGATATATTTTTATATGCAGTGATTTTAATAAACTATTTGCCCCACTGTGTATAGCCATATTATGCAAATACTGTTTCTGTACTACTTCCTAATTCTGTTTGGTTTTAGTGCTTTGGGTTTTTTCTTGCCAAAATTATATTGTTTAAGCTCGGGTCATTTTGTTTTATTATTGGAATAAATAATAATCTTTACTTGAAAGGTTTTACATGAATGTAAATTATTTACTCTTAAGAGTTTTAATTATTTTTCTATTAAAGTAGCTTCCATTCAAAAGTAGAGAGAGAAATGTATTGAGTCCTACTGAACATTTCCTCCAGGATGAAATGTTAAAACTTATAACTATGTTGCAAATTACTTTTCTCAATTTGCTTCATCAAACTTTTAGACTCCTATGACTAGACTGCAAACTGCTTTACAACAATGGCCATCTATGTCCTGTGGCTAATTTTTTATGTAGAAGTAAGCCTGCATGAATGCCCTGCCCAGAGTAATTCACCAATATGTGTTGACTTGAAATTTAAACTGAAATATATTAGCATTTTAAAAATACAAGAAAAGTTAATGTAATTTCTTGGTAATCTAAAACTCAATATTCTTTTTTTTTTTTTTTAGGTAACCGGACTAGCAGTTGCCCAGTGATCTTCATACTGGATGAATTTGATCTTTTTGCTCATCAGAAAAACCAAACACTCCTTTATAATCTTTTTGACATTTCTCAATCTGCACAGACACCAATAGCAGTTATTGGCCTTACATGTAGACTGGTAAGTCTGTGTAGATTTGAAAAATCCAAACTTAATTATACTGACGTAAGTCATGTAACAAAGTATTTTGAAATTTATCTTTCATTTATTCTTTATACAGTAATCCTGACTTTCAGTTGAGTTAAACAAGAAAAGATTATATATTCTGTAAGCTATGATTTCAATGAAGTAAAACTCACAAAACTAAAAAGTGAAATTTTTACTCTGGCAAGTAAAGGAACAGTTGTGTAATATCTAATATCAGTAATATTTTATACAAATTGGTAATATTTTTTACTTTTCATACCAGATTATTTTTAGAATTTGGAATGTTACTAAGAATGTATCTCTATAAATTCTATAGATTTTTCCCAACAACAGAATGAATTCTTGCTTTCGCATATATTTTTAAATGGTTTCAGCTGAATTCTAAGTAATAAAAATTTTGGACACCTTTTTGTGCTTAAGGTTTTGATTTTGTTTTTGTCCACTCCTGGAAACTGAACCTAGGACATGACACATAGTAGACAAACACCTTTTACCACAGAATTATAGGCACTATTTTCATAATCGCTATTTTGATAGAAAAGTTCACTTATGAATTGCTCAGACTGTCCTTTAACCTACCGTGAATCTCAGAAAGATGTTGATTTTGTGATCCTTCTGAGCACAGATTTTAGGATTATACTACCAGAACTGTCTGTGTCTACTCTGCGTTCTGGTAACATGTAAAATCACCTTTTCTCTGTCTAACTGCGATGTCTCTGCACAGTTCTTCATGGTTCCCATTGCCCATCTTCTTTTTTCATAGGTTGATTTCAGGCTTTATCATTTATTTATTTTCTTTCCTACAGGCTCTCTTTCCTTTTTATAAAACATTATTTCAGTTAATTCACCTTTTAACAATCCTGGTTTTCTATGACAATTTTTACTTTACTGCTTTTCTCTGAAATTACTCTGACATGTTTTTAGTACTACTTGGTATACTTTTTTATGTGCTTTGAGATCATTCTTTTGTGTTTATTTATCACTGATACTCTGTATTTATCTTTCCTCCAAACTAGAAGCTATCTTTAAAGAAATGGATAGGGAAGAGGGGCTGAGCAGAAGGTGTAGTGAGTATAAGACCTGCTGGTCAAATGTAAGGAACAAAGTTCAAATCCCCAGAATATAGTTATTTGCCCGCAGGGCTTGATGTGACAGCCCACTTATAATTCCAGAACTTTAAGGCCTACAGTGTATCTCTGGAGCAAGCTATCTGACCAAACTAGCCTAATTGGTGGACTTGTGAGTTAAATTGAGAAACTCTGCTTCATTTAACAAAGAATGATGGAAAGCCATGATGAATACTTTTGACTTCAAACTCAGGCCTTCATACATACAAACACACCATGCAAAGCATGCCACATACACATAAGAAAATATGAAGATTTGAATTCAAACTTCAAAACCCATAGATGTGGGCTCCTCTAAACCAAGCACTGGGGGTCGGAAACACATGCATGTACTATGGCATGTATATGGACAACAGAATAACTTGTAGGAGTCACTTTTCTCCTACCATGTGAGTCCTGGGGATCAAACATAGGTCCTCAGACTTGGTAGTATGTGTCTTTACCTGCTGAACTGGATCATTGTCCCTAAGATCCTTGTCTTAAAAACTAAATTGGAAAGCAGTTGATACCCCCAGTGTTAACCTCTGGCGGCTCTCTCTCTCTCTCTCTCTCTCTCACTCTCACTCTATATACAAACATTCATGAGTAGCTTATGCACATTTCTCTAATTCTGTAGTTCTTTTATGTTGAATCATGCTTATGTATATTTATGGAAATATATATATAGAAAAACCAAAGCATAGGTATAAACAGTTGCTATGTCAGCAAGAATCCCTGTAGTATTTGCTTTTGCTTTCTCCTCCCCTTAGCCTTGACTTTTCAGCTTTCTTCATTCCTGACTACCACCAGAGCAGCTTCTACGCTCCCTCTTTCTCCATTCTCAGATGCAAGACTTTTTTCTTCTTTGCAATTCCTTCTTACTTATTTGGAAGGTACATACTGTGGCAGATGTATGACTGCCACATGACAACGTGGAGAAAATAGATCTCTCTCCTTCAAATGCGTGGGTTCCAGGGATTGAACATGAGTCCTCAGCCTTGACAGCAGAGGCCTTTTCACTCTTAGCCGACTTCCAGCAGCCACGTACAGTTTCTTCATCTTTGCCTAGAGTTGTTTTATCAATCATTGCCTTTCCACTACTTGTAACAAGCACCTTATAATTCTCTTTAGTAGAAAATCAGTGAGTGTGTGTACAAATTTACATCTCTGAGTCTACACAGTAATTCAGCTGTTATCTCTAAAACTATTAAAAACATTTTAGGTATTTGTTTTCCTCGCTGAAACCCATACTGCTATGAGTCTTTGCTGTTTTACTTCCTAAATAATGTATGGTTACTTAAAATTTTTCATGCAAATTATGGCTTATTAACCTTTTTGCTTGTTTTCTATTATAAAGATCATTCAGAAAAAAAAATACAATTTCTGGAGCCACAATCTTTTTTAAAAAGAATTTTATTGTAAAAAATATCAATACTTGTTAGAGATAGTAGTATAGTGAGGCTGACTTCCCTGCATTTATTGTGTAATTTTAATAATTATCACAAAATGATCTATGTCTTCCCTGTAAAATATTGAGGCAAAACAATAATATAATTTCATCTCATGGTTATATTTTTCAGTTAATTTTAAGAAGATCAGAACTTCTCAAAGTTTATTTTCATGTAATTACACCTTAAAAATAAACAATAATTGGATGGAGAAATGGCTAAGCGATTAAGAGCATTTGTTTCCATTGGAAAGGATGAGAATCCAGAGCTCAGTAGTGATTCCTCCACCGACCACAGCAGCTTAATACTGTCTGTAGTTCAACAAGTAGAATTTTGCTCTGTTATATATCGTGCTTCTTGAGCCTCTTAAACAAAATCATGAAGATCTCTGAATTTTTGTTGATGGTTGTATCATTGCATTTTGTTACCTCAGATTTTTATGTGAATTTTTTAATAGGCTGTGCAGAATACCACACTAATGTGCTTAATGACAGTCTCTGTTCAGGAAGAGTAGCCGTTTGAATGTCCTTAGTAGGTTTGAGAATATTAGCCCTTGATAATGGGGCTAGAATGCAATCGCAAAGATACTGGTGCCTAGAAAGGAATTACTTAGGTCAGTAGTTATCAGTTTATGGGTTGGAACCTGTTTAGGGGTTGAACAACACTTCCTCAGGGATCGAAGGAGTAACCTGAAACCATGCTGCATGTGAGATGTTTATATTATAATTCATAACAGTAGCAAAACTATAGTTAGGAAGTAGCAATGAAAATAATTTTATGTTTGGGGGTCACCAGAACATGACAGACTGTATTAAAGGGTCACAGAATTAAACAGCTTGAAAGGCACTGATTCAGTTTCCCTCAAGTTAAGATGCTTACTTGCATATTATAACTGTTACAATGTTATAAATGTAACAAGCTGCAGTTAGCTTATTCTCTACAGCACTTTCCAACATGCATCTTACGTGGATTCCATTTTTGTTTTCAAGGATATTTTGGAACTCTTAGAAAAGAGAGTGAAGTCACGATTTTCTCACCGGCAGATACATTTAATGAATTCATTTGATTTTCCGCAATATTTGAAAATATTTAAAGAACAATTATCTCTACCTGCAGAATTCCCAGATAAGATTTTTGCTGAGAAATGGAATGAGAATGCTCATGTAAGTTGAAGATCATAATTACTAAGGAATGCATATCTTTATTATACAACACAAATTATAAACTTTTTTTCTTATTTAAGAGAATAGAATATCTTGTCTCCTAAAATATCTCCTCAAAAGAACTTCACGCTAAGCTTTAACACTTGTCAGGAGATGAAGTTTTACCCATACCTGGTTTACATTTTAGATAAATTTTTAGTGTATTTGGATAGTTTAAATTTTCCATATTTCATAAATTTAGCAAAAACTGCTATTGATATTTCATATTTAATTCTATATGTTTTCATTTTCAGTTCTCATAAACAACTTGAGGATTTGTTTATTAGCTGGTTATTGACCATCGGCATTAGTTTATTAAGAGACTGTCCAGGCTGTGGTGCCTCTAGTGTGTACTAGGTAACCAGACAGCCAGACCTTACTTGCAAACTAAATTTTGTTTTACACAGAGTTCAATGCTTAGATATAATTGCTTTTTATTTTTAACTTTGTTCTAATTCATAATTCCCCATCTATAATATTGCTATAAAAATACATAGGGAAATCTGTGTAAGGTAGTTAGAGTTTACTTTGAGAGCGTGTCATTGAGTTTGAGGACATAGAAGTGGAGAAGTCATGGAGGCCGGAGCTTTCAGCAGCCGGTTAATGGCATCTGTAGTCAGGAAACAGATGAGTGTTCCTGTTCAGCGCTCATTCTCCTTTTCAACCCAGAATCTCAGCCCATGTAGCAGCGCTACCCACAGTCAAGAATGTATTGTATTAGTCACTGTTGTACTGATGTGAAACGACACCATGACCAAGGCAACTCTTTAAAAGAAAGGATTTGATTGAAGGCTATATTACTGTTTCACAGGCTTATTCTGTTATCATTACAGCAGGGAATATGAACGTAGACATGCATGGTGATGGAGAAGTAGCTGTGAGCTTCATCCTGATCCACAATCAGAGACAGAGAAACTGAGAATGCCAGGGGCTTGTGAAACCTCAAAGCCACACTCCCAGTGACACACTTCATCAACAAAGCAATGTCTGCTAATCCTTCTAATCCTTTCAACCATTCCAGTTCTTGGTGATTAAACAATCCAAAACGGCCTATAAGGGTCATTCTTACTCAGCCCATCACAAATGTTCCACTGATTAAACTATCTAATCTAAATAATCCTTTACAGGAATGTGCCAAAGGCTGTCCTAATCTAGATCATTTCTCATTAACATGTCAGCAGTCAATATTGTCCATCACAGTATTATATTTACTCCAATATACTTTATATTAAGATGTATAAATCTTAATTTTAAGAGTAGTTAGTTTAGGTCTTCCACCAGACTAATCTTTCATAGAACTCAGGAGATTGTTAACTAGGCAGGTTTTCTCTGTCTGATTCAAGATCTCTATGGGGTGCATTCCTTGTAATTGGTATTTTACATTGTTCTTTTTCTTACTATTGTCTGGAATTTAGCATCTGTGTCTCTGGCCACTTGCTTTACTTCTCAGTGCCTAAAGCCCTTCATTCCCTTTGTATAGCTCTAAGCTAATAAGCAGTCTTGTTCTATTTGGTTTTTGAGAGACTTGGATGCAGTTGTTCTTCACATTTAAATGTTTACCTTCCACTGATTTTATTATATCCATGCCTGTTCACTCTCTTTTGCTATGGTGACTTTACAGGCCACCGTCCATCTAACAATGTTCTATATCGTGAGTGTCTATATATATATTCTCCATTGTCCTCCATTGTGAGGTGCAAGCACAATTGAAAATTAACAGAGTAAAATAACGATATATTACATATGTAGTTTTTTGTTATTGCCTTAAAAATCTGGTGTAATAGTGACCTAGATTTGTTGCTATAACAAAATACTATTATCAAAACCAACTTGAGGTGATAAGGGTTTGTATGGCTTACAGGTTAGAGTCCATGATTGGGAAGCCAAGACAGGAGCCTGAAGGCAGGAAGTAAAGTCAGCGCCATGAAGCAATGCTTCTCACTAGCTCTCACTTTGTTATTCTACCACCCAGGACTGCCTGCTCAGACGTGGTTCAACCCACAGTGGGCTAGGCCCTCCCACTTCAATCATTAATCAAGGAAATGCACCTACAGACATGCTGACAGATGGATTTGATTTGGCATAGTTCCTTAGTTGAGAGCCTGTCTTTATTTTTTGTCCCATTGACAAAATTACTAACCTACACTAAAAGCTATTTACATACATTTACTTCATGTTAGGTAATATAGTATATGTAATCCAGAGATATATAGAAACGTGCATTGGTGTTACATGGAAAATACTGTACCCAAATCACCCTACCTTCTCATATCAGAGAACAGGATTTCCCTGTGTCTTGTCTACTGTATCTCCTTCTCAGTTCTCCTGTAGACACAGTAATGGATAGAAAAAAGAATGATGGAGGTTTCTGTTTAAGTACTAGTGAATCTTTAGTCTAGATGAATTAAAAAGTATGTACTATTTGATGGTAGGGTGGCTCAATCAGTTAGAGGTGTCTGTCTGATTGGTCTTCTCAAAGTAAAGGATTCGGCAAAGACACATCCAGCTTAAATAGACATTTATTTTTGGCAAAGTAGTTCAGTCCATATAAAGACTGGGGCATGATGCTTCCAAAAGAAGAACGAGGTAGCAACTCATTAAGTCCTTTCATGTTTTGTGACTACTTATGGATGATATGATCATGAGGTAGCATTACTGTCTTTCTCCTGGGAAATCATGGTGAAGCAAGTATCTGTTTCGGTTCTTTATTTACTGTGAGCCTTTTGAAACACCCAGATGCCAAGTATTTGAGGATACAGGTCCTTCATGAGTATGTACAAGTTCCCTGGTACCTTAGCTTCTGATGTGTTAGTAAGAACTACCTTACTTCCAAGGATGTTTAGCCACAAAGAAAGCATTCGTCCATTAGGAAACACCCTTTTCAATATGCAGCTGCAGGTTTCTTCCTTCCTTCATGCCTAACTGCATCCAGGAGGGTACTAAGGTACTGAGGTGCAACTGCGGTTTTCCTTGTTACTTCAGGTGTGGTTTCCTAATTACCTGCTTTCAGTTTTCTTGATGTTTCTCCAGACGCTACAGCCCTAAGTTTAAATGGTACATGGTTAGGAGGTGATCTCTTTCCTGTGCTAGTCTTGTGCTTTAGTGTTCATAGGAAAGCTAGCACTATTAGGGCTTGTAGCTCTTCTTCTCTTGAGACACTCATCTCATGTTGCCTCGCATGGGCGTGTATATAAAATATACTTAGAAAGTCTGTCAGTGATCTGGCCAGAGTCTTTGTTCCTTGTTGGGTGAGTTTGTGGTGAACATGGTTTGGGGAGATAGCCTCTATGCCAGTGCTGACATTGTCGTGAGCTTTTTGCTGGCTTGTTTACTTGCTTGCTTGTGTGTTTGGGGCAAACCTATAGTTTTATCAAGCCTTTTAAAAGCAAAAGAAAATGAATATATCTGCTGAAAAGAGACAAAAGCTTATTCCCTAAAGCAAATGGTGTTATATATAGCTCTCATAGAGATAAAAACATTTAGTTTTCTTGGGCTTTTTTTTTTCTTTTTGTCATTGTTTATAGATGTTTAGTTCAGTTTTTAGGTTTGTTGGAATTTTTTTAAAGATGTTATATAGTGTCCTTTAATTGTATGGGTTTTTTTGTTTGTTTTTTTACACCTCATCCTATTCAATTTGTGCTCCCCATATACTTGGTTATGGGGCCATCTGCTGGAGACTGCCCAACCTGCCAGGAACATCTGACTCTGCCTCTTCTAGAACCTGTCATCTACTGTCCTAGCACTCAGACAGTGCTGGGGGCTCATGAACCCCCCTCCCATATTGTGTTAGAATGCTGACAGGCTTAATATTGTACACAGCTGCTATGAGTTCTTGAATATAGCATTTCTACTCTGGTCTTCCTTGGCCTTTGGCTCTTAGAATTTTTCCACCCCCTTTCTGAGATGGTCTCAGAGCTTTGGGAAAGACTTTTAATATATAGATGTTCCATTTCTGGGCAAGTTGACCATTTGTGAGTTTCTCCATTAACTACCATCTGCTATATAAACTTTTTAAAAGAGGTCTGAGCACTGTACTAATCTACTAGATAGGAATTTAGAGGGCAGTTTGATACAGCATACATATAGTAGAATAATAGACTAGAGCTCTCCAGCCATAGGTTTTTGACCATATTTACAGTGCTAGGCATGTGCCTCCTGTGCAAAGTTTTAAATCTAGTTCATAATATTCGTGGCACTACTGCTCCCATGGGCATAGCTTGCCATGCTGGTCATTATTTTGTTACTGTTTTTGTTCTCACTTGTTTAAGGAAAAGGAACCTTTGTACCAAGCAGAAGAATTTTTGAAAAAATATGCCAAGTGCCATTGCATCTTTCCTTGCTTTATTAAATTCACTCTTTTCATCCGTATTCTTTACCTTCCATTGAATCCCAGTTCTCTAGAATGCATCCCTTGTTTCTGCATCCAATGGCATCTTAATGTATCTCAAGTACAGTTTTATGAAGTACTGTGTATTGTATCGATGATTATCACTTCCCTTTGGAAGCTTCTTCACCTGCCCGATGGATAATCCTCATGTCAACGTGACTAGTTTAGATTGACAGGGAAACACACTTCTGCATATCTATGAGGGTATTTCCAGAAAAATGTAACTACAGAGGCGAGACCCATCCTGAATGTGGGTGTCACCATTCCATGTGCTTGAGTTCCATACTGAGTGGAAAGGACAACATGAGCTAAGAACAAGCATTCACCAACTCGTCCTTCCTGATACCGTGCTCATACACTGGCACATGCAACTCCAGCTCCTGCGGCCGTCCCCTCCCTCCATGTTGATTGTATCCTTCAAAGGAGGGCCAAAGCTCCTCCCTTAAGCTGCTTTATTGTTAGGATTTTTTTCCTCAGGAAGAGGAAAAGTAACATATGCAGCTTATTTTCTAGATCTCTGTGGCCTCTTGTACATTCCTCCAGGCTTTAGTATGTCTTTTTTCATTGCTTCCTTCTGTCTACCTCTTTATAACTTCTCAACCACAGCCTACTCCTCACAGGCACTCTGCCTACTCCTTCCCCCTCCACTCCCCCATCCCCACCCCCTTTCAATGAAGGCTTCATCAGGCAAGTCTTCCGTAAATGTCTGGATTCTCTCCACAGTTATAATTGACTCCAGTTAGGTTTTCTTTTTGCCTTCTGTCCTATCCCTTTGCAAATGACTTCTTTTTGCTGTCCCTGTGACATGATCTTGTTTCAGCTCGTGTTCTTATAGCTTTTCATAATTTCCCACTACATTCTTCTAACTGCACTGTTTTCTCAAGTATTAGAACTCTTATTCTCTGTTGTGATTTGTGCTACATTCTGTTTATCTATCCCGCTAATTTGACTATAGTTTGTCCATATTAAATTGGAAATCTGGAGTCACGCTATATTTTCATTGATTTTGTTGTTGTTTTTTAGTGTCTCTCCGAAGATTCAACTGTGCTTGAAGTTCTACAGAAGCATTTCAATGTCAACAAAAACTTGCAATCATTACATATGCTATTGGTTTGTATTTTTAAATACATTTATTTTTACGTGATCTATGAAAATAATCATACATATATATAATTTTATATGAATATATAAGTATTATACTTATTTTATATATAAAGACTATATATATTGATGGACTATCATTTTGATACATATATGTATAATCTGTATTTTTAACAGTTTGAAGGCACTTCAAACTGTTTTCAATAATACATTATTTCTACATTCCTACCAATAGTATGTAAGTCAAGAGTACTGCTTATATCTTGATGTGAAATGTTTAAATTTACATATGCATTTGGGAAGGAATGTCATATTTACATTAATTATGCTGATATTTGAATATAATATATAGTTTACTTGTCTATTCTTGCTTGGTTATTTTCATTGATACTATGTAATTCTCCAACACAGATCCAGTATATATTTTAAGTATTCATACTTAAGCAGCTCAATTTTCTTTGAAGAAGTTAGTTGTAAATGATAAGTTTTAAGTTTTAAGACTAGCCTTTTTATTGTTACTATATAAAAATGTGATTGATTTTTGTATGTTAATTTTATGTTCTGCATTCAGACTGAACTTTGATGAACTCTCAGACGTTTAAAAATAATTTCTGTGGAATTTTCTATGTAGACAAACTTAGATTGTCTTCCAGTGGGTGTGTTTTCTTGTTCCCTTTGCAGTCTTTTTTTTCCCCTTACCTATTGCCATGACTTGTTGGCTCAGAATAGTGCGAGTAGATATTTTTCCTAGTTGCCAGTGTTAAGAGCAACTCATCAGCTGTGTTAGGTGTAAGGGTTTTTTTTATACATGCTCATTTTCAACTTCTTGTTTATGCTTGATTGTTGAGTTTATTATGACCCTATCTCAGATTTTTCAGATGCTGCATCACTGCATATGATCATAGAAGTTTGCTTTAATGATTGACATGCTAGATTACACTCATTTCTCTTAAGGTGATTTGTTTACATGGTTTTGTTTATTTTATCACCTGGTGAAGGAGGTGAATCATGTCTGGGTATTTAAATAATGTCAGTATTAATCAAATACTTAGTTGTTGTGATCATAATATACTTTATTCATTCATTAATAATATTTGAAATTAGCCTAGTATTTTTAGAAAATTATACCACATGCCTTTCAGAGAGACAATATTTCTTGGTCCTTTTATTTCTGGTCATTTTTCAATAATAGGAACAAATAATAGTGACCACTTGTTAACTAGCATACCTGCTTGACAACCAGTTACTTTCCTATGTAGTATCTAGCTATTTCATAATAATCATTTCCCTTTATTCTTTGGTATTTCTTCTTTAAAAAAACAAAACAAAACTGAAACCCTTGAGTTCAACAGTTCTTTCACAGCAGGTAGTGGCAATGCTGGGTCTCAGCTTTAGGCTGTTTTCAGCTTATGTGTTTCTACCATGTTAGCTTTACTGACTCTTCTTCCCCACGTCTGCTTTTACTAATCAAGTTATTTGTTTAGAATCCTTAGATAAAGGATCTTTATTTATCCATCCATCCACACATACATAAAGATGCATAAAACAACATATATGATATTTACCTTTTTCCTGCAGACTTATTATAAAAAATGAAAATGGTATATTTATCAATAGAAAATGTGTGTTGATATAGGAACAGGAAAGGAATATAATAGAAAATGAATGAACTAGAATTGAAATCTCAATGTGGATTAATTCTCATAATAGGTTTTCATTGGAAGATAAGATCTAAAACTAGATTTCATTGGTTATAGAAGGCTTGAAAATTGAAATGTGTTATCTAGTAATACCTACAGTGTAGAGTTTAAAGTTTATAGGAATATCTTAATATAAAGATATTCTTGACTGTTTTGTGTGGCAAGAACAGTGTCCACAGCTCTGTAACAGGTATATCTTATAAAATATAAAAGTATGGGATATTATATAGATCTACTATTGTTTGACTTTTTTCTAATGTAAGAAATATCTTACAATAAATAGAAAAAATAGAAAATAAAAGAGCCACAAATAGTCTGAGTTCTAACTTTTAGAAGAATGAACTTCAGGGATTTCTAACCACTTGTCATTAACTGCGCAGTATCTGAATTACACATCTAACCTGAAGCTGTATGCTTCCTACATCTATATATATTATTACATTATATATCTGCTACATCTGCAAACTCGTAAATTCTTGTATTCCAAATGCAAATTGCTGATTGAGGGGTAAACTTAGTCCTAGTTTACCTAAGGAGAACTAAATGAGTGGGGTGGGGGTGGTACTTATGTCTAAGTTTATAATTGTCTTCAAAATTAGTAACTTCTAAACTGAACTCAACCTTTACATATTCTTTATAAAAATTTGTATAAAACATAGGTATTCCTCTAAGGTGTGTGGTAATATCTGAATAGTATTCTTACTTTCAGTTTTTTGTTATTGGACTTTTTAAAAATATTTTTTGGAGAGTAATAAATATGAATCAAATGCAAAGTAGAGCAGAATCTGGACTGAATTGTCGCTACATTTTCATGGAGCAAAGTTTGAGGTTATTTCTCTCCTTTCTATCTTACAAGAATAAAGGTAAAATATTAAAAAATTGTTCTAAACTATCTCCAGAATATTCAAGTAAATAAGCACTTTTTAAAATACGCCTTTCTTCAGATGCTTGCTTTAAATCGAGTAACCGTGACACACCCATTTATGACCTCAGCAGATCTGATGGAGGCGCAGCACTTGTGTAGCTTGGATGCCAAAGCGAGTATTGTACATGGTGAGGAACTACTTCGCTAATCTTTCGCTTGAGCCTTGATTTTAAAAGTTTAGATTTAGATGTTTCTGAGATTATAATTAATACTGAGCGTGGTGCTTTGTATACAGAACGCTTTATATACAACTTTTAATTGGTACTTCCTAAGTATGTCACCATTACTTAAAGTGAAAGGAGCCGTGTTCTGCCTCCCATACCATCTGGGAACTAAGGCAGCAGCACTGGTGTTGATGTTGATGTAGGGTGACTAAGTGCTGTTCTGTTTGTTGCTCATTTGGGTTCACTATTTCCTTTAAAATATGATAGATTTTAGATCTAATTTGCAGAACTTCTCTGCATAAATGCCTCCTAAAGGCCTATGATACTTGAAATACATGAGAATTACAATATCTGCTGCTTGTTGTGGGCCATATAGTATCAAAGCTTTTATATTTACAGCACATCCCTTTAAGTTTAAAAAAAATCTTTATGTTGTAGATCATCCCACCCCCAGAAAATAAGCCTTAATAGTCCAGGAAGTTAAATGACTTGTGTTTTTGTAGATGATAGTTACTGGAATATCTTAAATACAGAGGAAACATGACCTCCTCTACCCTTCAAAGCCTTGAGTTGTTTTCTGGACAACAGTTAGTTTAGTGGCATGAACCTTGGGCTGCAACTGAAGAGTCCATCTCCCTTTAATTCTAGGTCTGTCAGTCTTGGAAATCTGTCTTATAATAGCAATGAAACATTTAAATGACATATATGAAGAGGAGCCCTTTAATTTTCAAATGGTGTATAATGGTGAGATGCAAAGCTTATCATTTTCTTCTAATTTTTTTTTGCCTGTTCCTTATTTGAAAGTGCTAATATTCTCATTGCTTACTCTGCAGAATTTCAGAAATTCATTCAAAGAAAGGCCCATTCTGTTTATAACTTTGAGAAACCTGTGGTCATGAAGGTATGGTTTGATTTGCTATTTTCTAATCAGATCCAGTGAGATGATACACACACACACACACACACACACACACACACACACACATTTCATACGTCTTTGAACCCTTAGGTATTTTATTATAGGAATTTTTCAGCAAAATTTTGTAAAACTAAAATGCTTCAGTAACTCTGTAGATAACCCGTTTTACAGTTTGTGAAGATACATTGCCCTCTGCTGTCCGTTCTTAGCACTTGCCTACTGAAAAGGAACTCACCCTCTCCAATCCACAAGTTTATTTAGGGTAAGATATCAGTTTACAACTTTAAAATGATATCCTAAAATGACTCCTGCACTACAAAGAAAATTAAATCACATTATATAGTCTTACATTTTCCAGTAGGGTAGGAAATAAAGGTCAAATAATTGTAACATCATAACCCAATTGATGAAAAATATTTCCAAGTTTATGATATAAGTGTTTCCTAAACTATTTTCTTTTGTGTCTTTAAAATTTGGTATATTTATAAAAAGTTAGAGCCGATCCCAATTTAATAAATATTCATTAGAAATTCATTCTTTAAACTAATTATATAGCTAAAAAAGATTTTCATTTTAAAATTATACCAACTATAAGTAAATTTAGTCTAAGCATTTTAAGCTTGTGTTTAATGAAAATTAAATAAAATGTAAATACAGAGTCATACATTTCAAGGTCCTGTTTGTTCAGTATTGGTGCAGTGTGGTTCTGGGGGCCATGTGGGAGGAAGTGCCTTTTTTTTTTTTTTTTTAAGCAGTAGAAGCTTGATCCTCTGGGATTCCTTATAGAGCATAGTCAGAATTTCCTTTTCTGTAGTCGTTTTTAAAAGTGAGCAGAGTTGCAGTTGAAGCAGCAGCAGTCATCCTGAGTGTAGATTCTTCCCTTGCCCTCCTGTCTGCTTGCTGCAGTTTTGAAAAGGGCACCTGAGAGTATTTAGGAATAATTTATAGATATTCATTTGTACATTTTAAAATAGAGTATACTTTGCATCTTGGAAATATGTTTTCAATTTTGTTAAGCTACACCTAAAGAATAATTTCTCATTGTTTTCAAAATGAATAGTGTCCGCTCTTTTCCTTCCAGTAAGAGTCTTTAAGATAAACAGAGTACATTCCAGTGACACTTTTCACAGGGAACTGTAGGAACGCTTGAGAATCTCCATCTGGGTTACTGTTCAGGATTTCATCAGACTGTAGGTTTTTTTCTTGCTTTAGTAACATACTTAAACAAGTGGAGCATAAGTTGTAGAGTGAGAGGAACCAAACAATGAAGAGCTCCTTTAAGGCAACCAAGAAGGCTGGGGGTTAAACAAACATAGTCGCCCCTCCCCCCCAGGTCTGTGCCGTCTTACAGGGTCCTTTGCTTACATGATCAGCCCATAGGACTTACTTACTGGGGTCTTTCTTACGGCTGTTAAACTTTTCTTTTTAAAACTTTATTTAATTTTTCATTGAAAGTAGTTATTTTCATGCATGGTTTCCCTTCCCTCAGATTCTTCTCACCACCTAACTCTTCTAATGAGACTCAAGCGCACGCACACATGCATACACACACACACACACACACACACACACACACACACACACACACATGCACACTCTTTCTTTTTTCCTCTCTCTGACAGGCTAATAGAAAAGGTAAGCAAGAATTAAACTGATAACAACAGAAAGGGAGGGAGGAAGGAAACATGCATCGGGAGAAAGCATGCACAGAGGCACACAAAAAAAATCTATGAAAACAAAATTGGAAGCCGTAATACATTACCCAGAGAACAGTAACAGGAGAAAATGCTGAAACAAAATAAAATCATATGGGACGGGGAAAAAACCCAATACCAGTGGGTTCATTCTGTGTTGGCTACCTGCTACTTGGCATGGTCCGTATCCTTAAGTGTAGTTTGTACACCCAGAGAGATGGGAGAATTATTTTCTCCTTTGCAGACGATTGTTGATTGGAGGTAGCTTCTTGGTTAGAGAAAAGGAGTCTACTTCCCCATCTCAACACTTGAGACCCCATCTGGTTTGCGGTGTGGAAAGTCTTTTTGCCTCCTTTTTCACAGTTTCTTTGAGCTTTGAAAGGGAGGGCTCTGATGAAAAACTTGCATTTAGTTGTTTCAAGGTCTCTCATTCTGCACATGTTCCAGTTGTGAGTCTCTACATTCGCTCCCATCTGTGCAGGAGAAAGCTTTACTGATGGTAGCCAAGTGGCACACTGATGTATTAGTATAGAGCTGTACTCTAATGTCCAATAAGACTTTATTGAGAATGATAGAAAATGTACATTCCAGTAACCTATCTCATTAGAAGTCTTAGCAGATTAAGGTCTTAAGATCAAAGTAATCAACAATGGACTGGAACTATGTAGCTCAGAAGTAGAGTCCATGCTGAGCATGAGTAAGATTTAGGGACAAACCCATCGCCCATCACTCAAACAGTCCAAGTGTCGTACGATACCGTCTGCCTAGAAACAAAACCTAATGACTAAGGTCCAGGTAAAATTAATATCTGCCTGATTCACATTGAGCAGTATGGGGACACATAACTTTTTCCAAGTGTGCAGTTTTTATGGATTTGAATAAACTTGCATCTGAAGGTGGGGTAGGGCTATTTTGTTCAGTGGTGCAAGCTAAGCACTTTATACTGCTGAGCTAAATTCCCGTTCCTAAGGGTGATTTTAACTCTCTTTGTGACCTCCCATTCTGTTCCTAACTGTCATGAACAAAGTTGAAGTTTGCTAAGAAAACTTTAATCCCAGCACTTGGGAGGCAGAAGGCAAGTAGATTTCTGAGTTGGAGGCCTGGTCTACAAAGCAAGTTCTAGGAACTACACAAGGAGACCCTGTCTTCAAAAACTTAATGAATGGGCAAATGAATAAAAGATTTTAATTTCAAATCAAGTGTGCGTGGGGTAGAGAGTACTTAGGAAAAAGGTAGTTCGAATCTGCTGATTTCTCTTCCTTCTTTTTCACCTGCCACTGTTTCCCACCTTACCAAAACCAGCAACTATCCTCTGGATTTAACAAGTGTCCTCTTCATTCTAAGCTTTGTCTTTTTTCTTGCAGGCATTTGAGCACTTACAACAATTGGAATTAATAAAACCCATGGAAAGAACCTCAGTCAATTCTCAGAGAGAATACCAGCTAGTCAAACTACTTTTGGATAATACTCAGATTATGAATGCCCTACAGAAATACTCCAACTGCCCTACAGATGTCAGGCAGTGGGCAACATCCTCGCTCAGCTGGCTGTGAAGATTTTAAGTACATTTCTGTGAAGACCTAAAACTAGTGTTCTTTAATAAGATACGCTACTACATTACTTTGTTTATAAATATTGTTTATGGGAAACCTGCACTTAGTATCTTGACTATGTTTTGAATATTGACTGTGCATGGACAGTTTCATTAATTTAAATTACACCATACAAGTAACAATTCAAAATAATAAAATGTGCTTATTTTACGGGTGATCCATAAGATGACTTGATACTCTTGTGAAATGTATGTGGTCCATTGGAAAGGTTCATTTCAACTCAGCATTTACAGATCTTAATGCTAAGCAGTGAGGAGAGAAATAGGAACAGGAATGACATGAGGAATATTCCGGCTAGATTAGGAGCCTGTGGAGAGTGGGGTTGGTTTGGTTTTCTGAGTTGGTTTCTATAGGATCCTGCCATTTTGGATCCTGTACAGATCCCCATGGCTGAAGAGCTCGTGTGGAAAGAGTCCAAACAATTCAGCATTTTCTTCTGTGCACATTTCACCACAACTGGAGGAGTTTTTGTTTAATATACATTCTGGGTATACTTTAGTTCAAAAGGGATCAAAATTGCCATCTAACAGGTATCTTAAAGGATTCCTGGTAACTACTTCCACAAATAAGTATTCATTCCACAGTGTGAGCTGTTGGCTTTGAATTCTCTGAGAACAAGGAATGTTGGTCAGAGTTCACTTCCTAAATACATAGACATAGAACTAACAGGTTGAAATAGAATATAATCTCAGTGAGTTACTTTGTTGAAGAATATTTGATTGAATATTTAGTTACAGTAAGATTTTATAAAATAGAGATCCCTTCTACTTGCAACTTGTAAAGTTTCTGCAGAATTAAATGCTATTTTATTTATAGATTAGGAAACTCTCACCAGTGTCTGAGTCCAGGATCACAGTATGGGAATGACAGGTGTGACCTTGAATGCAGCTTCGGTTGACTGACATTAAAGCCAATGTTGTTAAAAACTAAAGCTTAGCAACAACGTTTTACTATTTTTATAGGATACTGTAAGAAATAATTTGACTTTTAAGAAATCTTAAATATAAATTTCCTCTGCATTAATGTAGTACCTCATAGTTAAAACCTACTTTCTTCATACACAGCCTTTTCCTTTCTTACAATAAAACATGTTTAGCTTTCTATGCTTTTTTTAATCATGATAAAAATGAAGCCATAGTAACTATCAAGGTCATAGAAGTATAGACGTAGATGCCCAATTTTTAAACTACTTTCACCTTATAAGTTGTTCAAACTTCATTATTAGAGAATTCTAAAATGAGAAAAATTAGACTCTTAAAAAACCTAAGAATGTTCAAGGTGGAAGTGTCCGTCTATAACAGACAATTTCACAACTTAAGAGTAGAAGCAAGAAAGGTAAATACTTTTAGGAGGTTCCAAACTAGTCTTGAGTTATCCCAACAAGAGCGGAGGGGGAGGAATGATTGTGAACAGAAAGTCTGACTGGACTTTCTCTGCAGTGAAGAGAATTTAGAGTCTCTGCTCAAGACGCCCCCTGGCCAAGAGACGTTAAAACAGACAGAAAAGACTTTGCATGTTTCCCTTCTACCGTGTGGCCTACTGAAACTTGGGTCTTGTTTAAAAGGCATCTGATTTTATGCAGACACATGTCGGAAAAGTTAGACTCTCTTGTTCAGACTTCCATATGGTAATGTCTTGTAATGTAAGGACATAGTATCCACTGACCCAGAGAGTTAGACATCGCAGACTGCACAATGGGAAACCGCGTTTCTGTACCAGTGAAACAGTCTGATCAGACTACAGTGGGAGGAAAATTCCCTAATTCACAAACTTCCCTGATTTTTTTTACCCTCTGTAAGAACATAAATACACAGCTAAAGAAAAACTGCATGTGCAAATAATACCATATTCATTTTTTATTTAACATGGGGATGGAATGGGGATAGCATACATTTTATTTGTACAATATTTAACAATCACTTATTCAAGGTGGGATTTTATGGGGATTTTTTTCATTTTTAGCTTTCTGTTAAATACTTGCAGAAAAAAAAATAGCAAGTACAATATGACAGTAGTACAACAACCTGTGCCCAAAACACTGACAAGAAATACAGAGTAAAGCTAAAATAATTGTTTCCCAATATTTTGAGAGGTAACAAATAGGGAGATACGGGTTGAGACTGCATAAAAAACGTACTGCTGGTTGAATATCTGAGGTAAATGATGTTTAATCAAGATGCTACTTGTATCTTTGTCCATAAATTGTAAATAATTTTATGCACATTATACCAAATCTTCCTAAAAAGTAATTTTTCAAAAAAGTAAAAAAGAGAAACTGGAAAATATCTGATGAAGCATTTTTTTAAAAAACAGTAATCAGTCTATTCCACTAAACTACCATCTATCTGGTGAGGGTATTTTTCCCAACCATTTGAATTTTACTTAAATGTGACTTAATTATTAAGGATAAGAAAAAGGGCCAGAAGCGATGTTTTCATAATTTTGTGATACATGATTCTGTTTTTAAGTCCAAACGTATTTGTTTTTGTTTTTCCTGGTTGTATTTTTAGAATATCACCATGAAAGATAGTGCAAGTTCATGGGACCAATAATTGTGAGGCACAGTCTCTGTTCTGGAATTCACAAGGTACCTGTAATAAAACATCCAAACAAGAGTCACAAATCACATGCTAAAACTCCTAGCATCTAAAACACATACAAGATCTGTGCAGGGCATAGATAGACTTCAAATAAATTCAAACACTGGTTACTCCGTCAGTCCTGTGGCAGTTGATCATAAAGCATTCTCACACGGGAGATCTGGGCAAGGTAGAGTAAGAGCAGCAGTTCTGGTGGGTGTCAGAAAGGCAAAGTACAAGACATCATGAGCACCATACACATGAAGGTATACAGGGGTCCAAGTTTGCCATCTCCCTAGAAATGAATCGTTTTCACTCTTTGATCTTTCTTTTTCATTGTCCCTAACTCAAACTTTCTATCTGCCCACTCTGCACTTACTGTAAACCAAACACGAAAATGCCCTGCAAAAGAAAGTCACAAGACTAGGCATAAGGACAGGTAGTCACTGGAACATTCTTAACGTTACTGCTTATAAAAAAGGCTTTCTTGTTAATGTAGTTCTTAAGAGAATACAAGTTTTAAAATTGATAAGCTAGATTTACATACAATACCCAAGATTTCTAAAACATAAATTCCCTAGCGTGAAGACAAAGCATTTTATATCATGAACCAGTCTTGGTAAAATTTATCTGTAGTGCTTTCCTAAGCCGAACAGTCATAATATCCCTCATGTATCAGCTCTTAAAGGGAGTTGAATGTTTACAACCAGTAGCAGTTTGCTTATGGATGAAAAGTTTCCTTGTATGCATATTTTCTTATGGTTTTCCTTGATTACAAGTGGAAGCAAACCTGAATCAAAAATTTGAGGGGCCAAATATGTAGGAATATGTCAAAAACAGTGAACACTGAACTTGGCAATCTTAGGAATACAGTGACACCTTGGGTACATAGACAACGTACAATTCTCTATGGTATGTGGCATACAGACAAGAATGCTATTATCCTCCCCACTTAAAGTCTGTTGACCTATGTATTGTTTATGATTATTCTTCCCAGAGATTAGTGCACATTATATGTAAAAGGTAGTGTCTGATGTCTTAACCATCTGAAGATAATGCATTCACAGTGAGCTCCTGATAGTAACATAACAAGTTTATAAAATTAATGTATGGATGTTAAAGTGACTCAATAAAAATGTATATAACATAATACTGGCTATTTGTTGGTAATTGAAAAATTCAGGGAATTAATCTTTTACTTGGGCCTGTGTAAGCTTGAGGAAAGATCCCATTATATTTTAATGTAATATTTTGAAAAGCACTCTGGTACCTACTTGCCATCAATTCCACTTTCTTCGCAAGGATAAGGCATGAACTATCTAGAGTTAGCTGTAAAAGTAATTTGGGGAGGAGACTGGGCTGTGTTCCTTAGACCAGCACTGGTTACCTCTTAATATCATTGCATAATGTAAGTTATAAGTTCAACTTGTTATCCCTGATTTGTTTTAAAGCAATAATATCTGAAATCTGTGCTAAATGGTTACTATATCCTAAGATAACTCTCTCCATATCACAGACATCAAATATTACTCTGACAAGATGGCACCACGCAGTACAATGATAAAGTTACAAGTCTAGAAGCAGAGTGAAGAATTCTGAGTAATGTCACTTCCTGAGGTGATCACAGAACAGTGATAAGAATATCCCACACACTGTTTGGTGAAAGAAGAAATACACCACCGTTTCACATATATAAATAGGAAAAAATAGAGGCGAAATGAAGAGCTTTCCAGTGTCACACAGCTCACTTAAAAAATTTTAAATCATGCTTTGTTTTCAAATATTTCCCAAACACAGCACACTGTAAAGAAAAAGTACTACTTAAGTATGCAATATTTTGGGACCTGGATTAAGGGGGGGGAGGGGAATACCATTTTTTTTCCCATTTCAAAAACAGCCATTTGTTTTCCCTAAATTACAAGCCAGTAGAAGAAAAGCTAAAACACTGCTTTACAAATAGCCACTTACTATTGGCACTAAGCATAGCTTACCATTTTTTCTTAAATAACACAGTGAGTTTGTAATACCTTGTTATAAAACATGGACTGATTTATTCAAATTCTGTTAGTGTTTTCAATTTTATAATTTAGCAACCGTGGAACTGAGGTATACCTTGTTGAGGGAGGTTAAAGTAATGCTTGGAAGCCTCTTTACTGTACCCCACTTTGATGACTATGTACACAGAACAGCAGCACACTACACATTCACAAGCTGTGTCATGTTGGCATTACAATAGTCATTTATAGAAACAACAGCAAATGCAATAAAAAGTTACCCTTTTTAAAATCTGAAATGAAAAGTTTTTGATTTAAAAAAAATAGCAGTAGTTCATTTAAGGAATTAGTGTCTTCTGACAGACATTAAGAAATCTGATGTCAGTTTTCAAATACTTGATTAGCCAGGTCCAAAAGATCCTTGATTTGGAGAGGGCCACATTCTTCGTGTAAGTTTTCAGAAGTTCTTTACAGTTCGCAGTTTCCCCTTAGACCCCCTTCATATCCGTGTTGCAGACGCTGCAGGAAGTCTCCCAATCCATGCTTTCCACAAGGGGCTGCTTGCATACGTGTCCCGGAGGCACCCTACTCATTTCACACAGAAAATAAACTAAGCAGTTTCCTTAGCTTAGCAGCTCCAGTTCAGAGTCCCGATTCTCAGTGTGGACAGATGGTGCAACCATCATAGACTAGATTCTTTGGGAGGAAAGTCAACATTTGTCACCATTGTGACCACTGTTACAATGTCCTCTGTAGTAATTATATTTGTTAGTCTTTGCATCTGAGTAATTCTTTCACCTACACATCCAGCTGATAACCTGGCTTCTGCATCATGATCCCAGCATTCTTCTATCGTTTCACAGAGCATTGCCATTCCCTAAGAGGAGAAGAACAGTCAAACTTAACAGCCATTGTTTCCTGACAGGGAACAGGCTAACAGTGTCATAATGAAATAGCTATTTCCAGGGATAATGGTTTCAAGATAAGCCAAGTCTGACCAGCACCCACTCTGGGTCTTTTTAAGGGATACATTTTGCAAGCCAGGGTTGGTCTCAACGTCCTGATCTTTCTGCCTCAAAGCATGTGAGTGATGCAATAGCGGGACAAACATTCACTTTTACTCAATGTCATTTTACATACCATCAAAATAAGTCACTGTCTGAGCATTAGGACTTACAGCAGGCTTAGGTTAAGTTCTAAAATTCCATTTGCATAAATCTGATCATTCCAATGTATGAGCTTTTCAAGTAGACGCACGGCTAAGTCTAACATGGGTTACAAGAGTTTTGTTTTTGTTTTTTAAAATCATTTTCTTAAGTTGATACTAGCTTTTCTCCCTTTCGGTTAAGATCAAAAGGTCAGTCTTGAATCGGATCTTTGGCTTCAGGGTGTAGTTACTTATTCCTATTTGGGCTTCTAGTGATATTAACGCCAAATTGGCAGCGCAATTAAGTCTATGCTGTTCTGCCCATTCTAACTGTAAAGTCTTGAAAGAAATGACTTAAAACTTCATGGAATAGAGAAAATTTGGTGCTTAGAAGGTGTTAAAATAACATTTATTAGCAGGTAATGGTCAGTAAGACTATCCAGCTTTCCATGGGTTCAGAGCCAGGCATTTGTTTCCTCGTGGAGCTTTCAAAACAGGAGACTTGTGAACTTAATCAGACTACTGAAGTAGGAGCCTGCTCTGCATTAGGCTTTGTGACTTCAGACAAAGCCTTCTGCCACTAAGCTTAGGTACCCTGTGTGAAGATCACCTTCCCAGAAGAGAAATGGTCGGAGAATTGATAGATCATTCTAAAAGTACTTTCTTGAGATCTCAAATGGAAAATAAGTGTATAAACTTACTGCGTGTTTCTGCCAATAATCTCTTAAAACGGGCCTCTTTTTTTTATGCACAACAACTTCCTGCATATCTTCAAGAGATGGATGCTGGCCAATTTCCTCCTCAAATGGCAACATGTACTCATCTACAGGTCCTGAAACGTAAAAAAAGAGAAATCCACTGCAATGCCTCCTGACTAGTACAAGCTCTTTAAAATACATTCTATATCCTGCTTTTTCCTATTCTATATTAGAAAGTGAAAAGGAGAGAAATGGACTCCTAGTTTACTTGGATCAAAGTGGGACCAGAATCTAGCTAATAGAAACTAAAAGGTCTGTTTTTATGACTTCTGATGGCTGCTTGTTGAAGACAGGGTCAGACTAAATAGTTTGGCTGGCTTTGAACTCTTGATCTTCATATTCAGTCTTAGCAGGCTGTTTTAGGAGACAAATGCTAAATGCCCATGTCTATACATGACAAAAAGCTGTTTGTCTTTAGAAATCAAAGCTGGGAATCCCTCTTCATTTCAAGAATTCATATCAGAATATTAACATTGTGAGAATGTTAACACCTCTGAAAACTTAGTGCCCTACCTATCTGTGGCATGCTCAAACACCCTACATGACCACTTGTGTAACTGATGCACTTTACGGTTTTCTGATCTCTCACAAGCATATTTATGATACTTATAAATAATATTTATTTTTATATTCAAGAAACTAAGGTGCTTAAACCAGAATTTCCATCAAGTCAAAACGTTACACATAACAAAATTTTTTTCAGGGACATAACTTGTTTTTTCTTAGATATCTGACATGAATGTGCATTATTTTATTTCCCAATAAGGTTGGAATTGGCTCTATTTTGCAAATAAGATAGCTCAGAAAGTTATGAGATTTTGCAGAGGTATCTATTACAAAGTAGAGTTGAAATCTAAATCTTATCTGAAGTCTGTGCTTTTCTCCCCGTGACTCAAACACGTCACTACTGTGCATTGACCAGAGAGAAATAGACGTGCACAGATAAGCTTTGTGAAAAGTATAAAGATACACTAACACTTCAAACAGAATCATAAACTAAAGGAGGCACTAACTCTGCCCTGGACCAGTGTTTCAGGAACCATCTGTTATGATTGCTACACTTACTGTGTGTGTACCTGTACGTGTGTGCCACAATATTCAATATAGAGATTGGAGGACAACTTGCAAGGAAGTTTCCACTATATGAGACCCAGGACTAAAGTTAGATCATGGGAATTGTCCATTGAGCCATTTCACTAGCCCTGTGAACCTTTGGATAGCGGAAGAACTATTTAGTATGCCCACTGTATTAGTACTAACATGCTAGAATTTCAATCTTTGTTAGGTTCATAGATCAATGACATCAATCGATGGTAGCTTGTAAAATACAGACCACTCAGCTCAGATGCTGATGTTCTTTAAAGGTGTATGACTGTTTGGCCTGCATATCTGCACCACAGCCATGACTGGTGCCGATGAAGGAAGAGCAACCAATGTTCCTAACAACCAACCTATTTCCCCAGCCTCCACAGGCTTATTTTAACAAGATTCCTAGGAATAGGTAAGGTTTGAATTGCTCAACTTTAACTAACAACTAGACACAAACTTAAATGCACTCACCTTATCAATATATGGTTCACTTTCCCTTTGGCCCTGATTTCTGCCTTGTGACATAGCCTGCTCTTAAGTATTTTACAGCACATACAAGGCATTTAAGAAAAATTAGCATCTAACCTTATCTCTTGCTCAACGAATCCCCTGTAACTCCTTTCCCCACAAAGTGACTCTTCTTAATCCCTATACTACACCCTACATTTCTCAGCTGGGAGAGCACCTCATTATAGTTACCTGAATGCCTCATATAGCAGGTCCAGGACAAATGGTTCACACTTAACCTCATTCTAGAGTTCATTCTCCAGAAGGTATATTATCACCTTAACTATTTACTTAACAACAGGGCCTATGTCCCCACCACACTATGTCATAGTTTGATAAGAAGGACTTACACTGAAGTTCTTAAGCAATGCATTTTCTCGTCATATGTCCTAGCTAACCTACTTCTATCCCCAAAGTGTCCATGCCAGGTCCTTCCATACCCAGCCCCTCCAAGTTCACCCTGCTGTCTCACCTTCTGCCACCTTGTGGAGTTCATAAAAGAAAATATAGTTATTTGCCTTTTTGTATAACCACTTTTCATAAATGTGGCATATATACTTTTCAAAAAAAGAGTTTTTTCCCTTACCATCTGCAGCAGTACAACGAGAAGCCAGTTCCCACAGGACTAATCCCATGGCGTACATATCTATCCTCAGAAATGCGTCCCTTTGGAAGTTTATAGCACCCTCTAACACCTCTGGAGCCATATACCTCCGGGTACCAACCTGAAAAAGATTTTGAAATCAAACAGTACTCACTCATCGACTTTATGAACTAATGTTTTGTTTATGGTTTTGTAGAAAGAAAACCAAATATGGTCTATTTATCTAGGGAAAAGTAAATTATGATTATAACACCACACCATGGGATACATAATAAGATGACTTCTGTATACTCTCACCAGACAGGCTTATAGGGCTTTCCCTTCCTTTCTGAATCTAATCACAAAGAACCAAGTAATAGTTTGCTGGGAGAAGGATGGAATGGAGAAAACAGAACATTTCGTACATTGTTTGAGATATATTTTTAATACTTTAAAAAAAATCTCATGCATCAATCCTTCTGTCTTAGTGCTTTATTTACATTTGTCCCCAACAACTTGTTGTGTTGTAGCACTTTGTGTTGCCACTAAGGTAGAGCAGCTGGGGCTAGTCAGTCTTGACCACATTTTACTATGAGTGCATTTAATGAATTGTCTAAGTAGAGTAAAGCATGGGCCTAATTAGATCTGGGAAGCAACTCTGGCATCAGGGTTGTTGGGTAATGGCAAGTGATCTCATGACCAATACCTTAGCAGTTCAGTACTCACATAGTAATAGGACAGACTAGTAAAATAGTGATATTAGTTCAATTCTTAGTCATTTTATGAGAACATTAAGTAGCTTTCTGGCTTTTCCTGTTCTGAATGTCTCTCTGAAGCCTACTTTTTCACTTCGCTTACTATGAGATTACAGCTTATGTAATTTTAGTCTAAATATCCTCTTTTATTAATCACAGGTGAGAGAAAGTCTTTATTCATGTAGGCAATTTCTTATTTTGCCTAATCTTGTAATCCAAATATAAGGACATTAAAAAATGATAAGTGAGTTTTTCTTTAAAAAAAAAAAGTTACTAGTTTTGCTATATACCAAAAGATGAAGCTGTTCCATACATATTGTCCTATGGTTGTTAATCACAGAATAATCACAAACCTTCATCTCTAGGCTATTCTTAGTAGTATTCTCCCCCAAACATGTTGGCTCCTCTAATACTCTACAACTGCTGACATTACATTGAAACAAATCTGAAACTGTTAATTAACATTGCCAGAAATCAGTGTACCAAGACTGCATACAGCTATGGGGGATATGTAATGAGAGAGAAAACTCAGAAATAATCAAATAACTTGAATAATTTGAAAGGCAGAACTAATATGCCAAAGCCTTAAAGATCCATTTGGCCTTCTAGGAAATGACACACTTCAAGCTATTTTTAAGGGAATATTTATTTTAACTGCACAGGCAGGAAGGTATATGTACATAAGTGAATGTGGGTGCCCAAGAGCCCATAAAAGGATGGCAGGTCACCTGGAACTGGTCTTACAGACACTAAGCAGCCTGAGCCTGGAAATGAACTTGGTTCTTGCAAAGGAAGTAAGCACTCTTAATGCTTAGTCATCTCTCCTGCTCTAACCTGTGCTGTGAAAAGGTGACTCGATACAAGTGTAGCGCCTCTTCTAGCCTCATGTTCTTTTCTGAGGATAAAATACATGGGTATTGTATCTCCTTCAGTCTTCCTAAAGGATGCTAAATCTATCTGTGCAAACCATAACCTGAGTTAGACACCTTGCTCTGGTCTTTTTAGGAGCTCTAACTCTAGAAAGATTTTCTTTAATCAAATTGTAATTGAGTTAATAAAGAGCCAGAGTAAAAAACTGTTATATAGAGAAGTGAGAACTTAATAAACTGCCCTTAAGAAGTGACCATTATCTCCACTGTTAGGAGGATGAATTAACCAATGAAAGAGTTCCCTAAAGATAAATTATTTAGAACTAGATTCTTCAGTGACCGACTGTTTTAAAAAACAATAATATCACAGCTGCATGCTGTTCTGGTGCTTGCTTAAACCTGAGTTACACTAAAAATGCTGCCTCCTCAAACTAAAATGCATCACTTTTTATTAGCTGATACTTCAATGGCTACCCCAACAACTTTCTACCAAGTTAGTGCTGATCTAAAAAGGTATTATGTGCTTAATTTTGCTCCCACTTTATTAGCTGTTCTTACCTGGCCATGGGTGTCACCTGCAGACTTGCCAGCCTCAAACTTTAAGGCCAACCCAAAGTCAGCAATGCAAGCTGTCAGATTGTTTTTCAACAGCACATTTTTACTTTTTATGTCCCTTTAAACAGAAAAATAAAGTATCTTAAGCAAGTTATCTTTTAAATTTTTCCACTGAATGCAAGTAAAATGTTATAAAAATAAAGTTACTTAAAACTAAGAAGAGCAAACAAAAAGTTAAGATGCTTAGACAGAGTCTAAGTCTTGGCCTAAAGCACAAGAAAGCAGGAACAACCCTGTCCTAAAAGGAGCAAGAGGGAATCCTCTCCATAACGCACTCTTACACTCATTCCAGAAATACATTTTCATCTATGTTATTCTCACATAGTGATAACATTTACTCTGTCTTTAAGGCAATGGGAACACTTCAGACCTATAAACTCCCATAGAAACTAAGCTTCAGAAAAATAAGAAAATTTTTAACATTTGACAGTCTTTGATAAAAGACTTCCATTTTAGAATGGCCCCTCACTCCAATGGTCCTTGAACTGCACACGGCCAATTTTCAAGGAAAGCACTTTTGCAAATACAGAACAGACAGAAGCCTTTTACCATAAAGCAGAACTGGTACTTTGAAAAGTCTTATCAGCTGTAAGTCAGAAATACATTTATTCTTTCTGCACATCTGCCTTGTCTGGTCAACTTAAAGACAACTGGAGCAGACATCTATGCTCCATCAATAGAACACTTAGAAGGGCACATTCAGTCCTACAAAAGCATGAAGGAGAGTCAAGTGCTCCAGAAACCAACTGCTTTCAGTATCAAACATTGTTCACGGCCCTAGAACTAAAAATTTGGGGGACTCATAAAGAAAGGAGAGGACTTTCTAAAGAAGTCACGATTTGCAAAATTAGAATGTGGTGACAATACACCTAAATCACTATGTTAACACAGACTTTTAAAACAGCTATTTTAAAACTGAATACAAGAAGACAATGCAATCCCATATTCTTCCAAGGAAGTTAAAGAATAGCAAACTCAATTTATTTTCCAGAAACAAACACGTTTCCTTTTTAAGACTGTAACAGTTTCTTCACTGGGTGTGTACTATTTCTGTACTGACCCGCTGTTTCCTCTTGATTGATCCCTTCTACTTTAACCCAAGGAATGAATGTATATTCATCCAAAAGACAAAATACTTAATCTGTCCTTAATTCTATCACTGTGTAGCTACTAAAAATTGTCTTTAAAGTAAATCAAAGTTTTGAGTTTAAATTGTTTCTCATTTGAAATAGAGAAAATATACTTTTATTCTCAAACATAGTTTCAGAAATTAGACAAATTAAAGCATGGGATCATTAGACTTTATTAATGAAATTAACATGTACATTAACATGTACAGAACAAAATACATCCTACCCAATCTCAAACCTAGTTTTAAAAACATAAAAATCTTTGCCTCTTCAAAGATGATTGGATAACCACGGCAAAAAAAATTTTACTCCAAGAATAAAAAGTTTAAATAGTAAACATTTGAGTTTGATGGAAAGACAATACAAATCTTGTTCTACCTGTGAGATATTGCAGGCTTGTGGCCATCTTTTAAGCCAGGTATATCCTCATGTAAATATGCCAATCCTCTAGCCATGGTTTCTGCAATATGACAAAGTTCATTCCAAGAGACCACATTAGCCTTAAGAAAGTCTGACAGTGAGCCCTAAAGAAGGAGAGGTGGGAGGAAAATACCCATAAGCTCTTTCTTCATCAACGTTTTACAGACACAGAAACTTTTCTTAGGATATGAAAGCAACACATTCCTTTCAAATAAAAAAAAAAACAAATTTTATAGAGCTGTTCAAATTTCCTTTCAATTCATAATAATGAACATTCAACCAAAAAAGACTGATTTTTTTAAAGGCTTATTACCAAAATAAGTTAATTTCCTTGAATCTGGGGAGGTTAAAAACAAAGACTAGTTCAAAATCTTAGAAAAAACCCTCAAGTCTCTAAGGTGAAACATACTAACATTATAGAACTCCACTGAAAACATAAATAACTACTAAATTATAGACTAGTCCTGAGGCAATGACTTAGTTGGTAAAGTGCCTGTCACACAACATCAGGACCTGAGCCCAGAGCCTCAGACCTGTATCTGTATTAGTCTATCAGCCCCGTGCTAGGAGGACACAGACACAGCTAGATCCCTGGAAGCATCAGTGCCTCAAGCAAGAAAAACAACACAAACAAAAAAGAAAACAAAAATACATGAAAAGCAAGTGAAAAAGACACTGAAAACACAAACCAGGGTCTGCACACGTGCACCTAACTCATAATGCTATGACACACACTCACAGGCACACACACACCCCTTCTCTAGAGAGATTATGATCCATATGGTCAAATACTTATATATATAAGCAGTTAGACTTAACAATGATGACAAAAGCCAAGCCCACAATCACAGCCCCTGGGAGGCTGCTAGGACACAAAAATGAGTTTGAGACCAGCCCGTGCTACACTAAAGACTTGTTTTTTAAAAAAATTTAACTGCAAAATGATGAAATATCAAATGTGTTTTGGTAATAACTCCAAGTCAGTGACTGTGGGTTCATCATTAAAGAGTTATAAGGCAAAAATTAAAGATAAAAAAAGTGAGGCTCATAAAATTAACTGTCATAAGTAATACATGAAAACCATAAGCACTGTCTAATCTAAAGTCCCGCTAAGAGAAGTAACTGCAGCACAGAAAAGCAAAGACTATAAAGTCTTTCTATGATTAGAGGGTTAGGTAAAAAGCTGTTCTTTCCTTAAAGTCACCTTTTAATATTTTTATTCATAAGCGATGTATATTTTGGATCAAATATTAATCAATTGTGATAATATACTGTTCTCTTGAAATATAGTTAGCATCAGTCCAGCTTAACTAAACTTAGGGATTAAGCCATTATACCTTTTCATGAAAAGCCGTGATTAGCCACAGGTCCACATCAACACTGGTGCCTCTTTTCTCTGCACCAATGAACTGTAGTATGTTTTCATGCTTCATCCCAGGTAAACTATAGACTTCATATTCATTCTGCCAGGACTGTTTGTCCTAGAGTAAAAAATGAAAGCAGTAAGAACACTGAGGACAAGAAAATAAATCACACCGAGGTTACTACAGTAAGTTCTAAAAATGACCACAACGAAACAAGCTAATGCAAGTGGTACAACAACAGAATGAGCTAAGTGCAGTGGCCTTTTGTTATTTTTTTAATAAAAGAAACCTGTGACAGGTAATAACAATAATCCATAATAAATCCTTGTTCTTTCCCATTCCCTCAAAATCGACTTTTCTGTGTGGTTCAGTTTATAAACACAGGCATTCATCAAAAAATGACTACGTTTCTGTATGTTAAATGGCAACGCATTCTGCTAGTAAGTTCCTGCAGGCACTATACAGTGTGAAGTTATTTACCCTACCAGTCACTATCACCTCCCTGAAAGATAAATTTAGGTAGAACCTTAGATACAGTCTCTCTTCAGGCTGCCCTTCCCAGCCCCCAAAGTTAACAGTACCTTACGGGTTTGTTTTTGTTTTTGTTTTTTTCTTTTTAATTATCAGTTACTCATTCCTTCAAGTTATCTATGTCTATTGTTTACTTCCTTACAAAAGATTAGTTTCTTTTGACTATGAAAGGGCAAGGAGAGTTGAGTTACACAATAATGTATGGTAAGGAACTCTGGAGTCAAGATTAAGTCTTGACCATTCCTCTTCCTTTATAAAAGCATTCACATTTCAGGTGAAGTAAAAGAATATTTGTGCTATTGGTCGCTAAAGTGCTTATTTCATGTTTATATCTAAATAATATATGAATATACAACATGTAAATCATTACTCTGTCAATAAAGGCATTTGATAAATGGTTAATATCCAGTATATTTTTCTTATTAAGATTCCTTACACATCAAAATATGAATTTTATTATGAGTCTTAGCACAACAGAACACTTCTCTGTAAAAAAGCCACACTGCTGCCAAAATGAAGACAAGCTTTAGTTGAGGTAAGGAGATAAAACCCAGGTGTGTTAAGGAAACTGTTTCTGTAGTAACTTTGGAGTGATGGGACTGGGGTGTAGCTGAGACTTCAGTCCTAAGGGCACTGAGGCACAGAGGTGTATTGCCAGAGCCGGGGGAAGAAGATGAGAACCCATATCTGCCAGCCATGAGGCAAAGCAGCAGCACTGCGAGCCTCGGATGGGTCAGGCTGTCTGACAGTTCAGGTGCCCTGAAGGGGAAAACAAGTAAACTAATACTTTGAACCTGAATCACTGCCTCTGAGGAATTAACAACAAAAAATGAAAACAATTACATCTAAATACTCAAAGTGCAAAGAAAAAAAAAATCAAAGTCTGGCCATGTACCTGCAAACACCAATTCTAAAGTAAAGCATAGTCTACTGTTCTTTCTTGTTGAGACAGTAAGACAACTACCCAGAAAGTGAGCTTATTTTTGTGACTGGAATACTTTAGACTTTATTAACAAAAGATTGACTACATATACATTTATTGTGATTTCAATTCTGCCAACAAAGCCCAGTGCTACATTAAATCATTCCATTTCTCAGCTGTGACAGCAGCACAGACTACTTTCCCAACTACCACGCAATCATTTTAGAATGTACAGTTTGTGTTTTCAGGCTGTTAATGAGCTATAATGTCCTAACCAATTACAGCTTTAAAAATATAGACGTAGATCGATAGATTAGAGAACTTCAATAAACATACCTGTATCGGAAATATTTTGACAGCCACATACTCATTGAGCAACTGGGCTTTCCAGACACAACCAAATCTTCCCCTTGCTTTCACTTCCAATAGCTGCAATGGCTTCAACCCTAGTAATGGGGAAGGTGGAGGTGGTCCAGGGTCCTAGAGATAAATAATAATAATAATGCTATAAATAAGTAGAACCTAAGGCATTGATTCTGAAATGAGAAAAAGGTGATTATACTGAAGAATGCTCTAATAGAAACCGTGAACACATGAGGGACGGCAACATCAACGGGACCTTAATTTTCTGCCTGCAAGAACTAAAATCTAGGGCATTAGTGGGAACCACTAAGCAGGCAATGATTAGCAACATCTTTGCTGCTACTACTTAGGAAAGGAAGGTGAAGAAGAGTAGGCAGCCAGTCTGACCAATGTTCTCAAAACGTTCTATGAATTTCAGAACACTCTTAATAGTGTGTCCTGAACTGGCTTTATCCAGTTTGTATTCTCTCAAGGGATAAAGATTTTAAATGTATCAAAAACAGCAAAGTATGAGCATTTCTAAAAAAAAACAATCGCAAAATCTAATACTTTCTCTAGTGGCTGTCTAACATTAACATTTTTCTGTATTAATTTCACAATGCCCATTCATTTCAAACAAATATATAATCCCAGCACTCAAGAGACAGAGGCAGAGGCAGGTAGATCTCTGTCAATTCGAGGCCACCTTGGTCTACAGTGCAGTTACCAGGACAGAGAAGCTACACAGAGAAACCCTGTCTCAAAAACAAAAACAAAAAATAAAACAAAACAAAACAAAAAACCCAAAAAACAAAAAACAAACAAAAAAAGAGAAATGTTCCTATAGACAAACTTTGTTTGTTCATTCTTACTTTTCATGATACTGATTTAACTATTCCCCAAAACTGACCAGAAATAAAAGTCATGTTCTAAGGACAATTGAAAAGAAAAATTTAAAAAGTAAAAATAATTCTAGAAAAGTGGTAGTCATAGTTGGAAAGATGGAATGGTGAATAAAGGACAAGAGTGCTACTATGGTACATTTTTAAAATAGGGCCAGTAAACTACATAAAAGGGAGAAAGGTAAAGAAAAAATCCTACACCAACAGAATGTAAGAAGCTTCTGGAAACCATCAGAAATGTTTCAAGGGCTATTTAAATTTTGTAAGAAGGAAATAATTTTTGTGGCAAGAAAAGACCCCTGGCGGTATTTCAGATACTTACAAATGACATTTTATCCAGATCAGCACATCTCACCCTAAGGTTCCTCTCCCTTTTTAGATCCTCCAAATGCTCCAAAACATTATTTCAGTGTTCCTTGTAGGCATCCTTGACCCACTAGTCTGTCTGTGAGTCTATATATTGTCTATCAAGTATCAGAATTACCCAGGCAAAAAAAGGTTCAAACTATTATATGGAAAAAGGATGCAACGTGTAGGCAGTCCCTTAAAGACTTGAAAACTCCTATTTTTGGAAGTAAGGCATTAGAAAGACTTCCTGTGATTCATTCTGATGTCATGTTTGTTTTTTAATGTCTATTAAGTTGCTGTTCCTCTCAAATTAAAAATATGAAAGGTTAATAAAGTCAAAGTGCTTGCATTTTGCAGAGTGATGGAGCAAAGATGTCTACAAACCCTACAGGACGATCAGGCTTACAGTGATTCTGTCTCTCTGCACAGTTGCTGTGGGAAGCATACTCTCCTTGGCCATTCTACAACTGTCTCTGCCTATAATATGATTCTAGTGACAGGAAGGAGCTGACTGAGGGGACCGGAGAGAAAAAGGTGAACACTAATCTACCAAAGGCAAAGAAAATGATCCAGTCTGCAAGGTCCAAGAATAAACGAACAAGTTTATAAAGAAATAACTGAATTGAAAAAACAGTAATCAGTTTTAGGCATCAATACTACAAAATTCACTGAAAAGAGAGAAGAGGGCACCACAGCCACTGACCAATGCCTCTAGAGATAACTTACACATGTATTCGTGTTCAAGGGTGCCAACTACAGACATGAATCTAGTCCATGAAACAGGATTGAGTTTGTGTCTTCAATATTTCAGATTAATATAATAGTAGTTCAAAGTACATTAAATGTTTACTCGATGGAAACACAAACTACAAAGGTCCTATAGGTGTGGGCTTTCCTTAGTACATTTCTTAACACACTTTTGTCTCAGAGAGAAATCTTGGATCAATATTTAATAGTATGATTTTATTCAAAAAATTTCCATCAATTGCTACAAAACATACAACTGTCAAATTTTCTTAACAGTATAAAAATTTAAATTAAAAAAACAAACACTGGCCAATATTCAAAAAGGAAGAAAATGATCTACAAAGGTTCATGCTTACCAACGTCAAACCTTTTTGAGATGTTCTCTTACCTATAATACTAACGAATATTTAAGACTGAACTTAAAATCAGCTTAATAAAGACAACTACACAATACAAAGTGTCAACCATTGATATGCCTTTTTGCTTTCCTAACAAGAAGTTACTAGGATGAAGTTTCAAATGGACCCCTAAAATCTAAGTTTTAATTATTGTATAAGAATATTAAAAATTACTCTCAGTTTATTGTTATCAGTAAAACACCTCAGTATTTATTTCTAGGAAGGAAGGCTTCTATCACTAACCATATGAACTCCAAATGGGAACTTAGAGTTCACAACTGATGGCCTCCATAAAGCATAGCCCTGCTGTGCTGCACAGAAACACTTGGAAGACAGCAATTCTAAGGACTAGAGAATTTCTGAAAATCTCCCCTCTCATTCCCAGTGCCCTTTCAACAATCATGCAGTACAGAAAACTAAGAAGATGCACATCAGAAGTGGCTCTGACTATGCACTCCTTCTCAAGGCGTCAGAGAGTATGCTGAGATTGCACTTACTGGCAAAGTCTGACTGTCTGAAGCACCCACACAGTGGCATGAGTATACCCATTCTGGGACATTCTTTAAAGGGGCAGCAAAGCCATGTGTCATCAATTCTGCTAATCTCTAAGGTAACTTCACATTCTAATACAAAAAGTCCCAACCTTCAAGGCAGCAACTGATTTGTCAAAGGTGTTATTTATGCAGCTAATTCATTTACTAGAGATGACACTGGAAAATAGACTTTAGGTTAAAAGATAATGAGCTAGACCAGAAAGTCACCTCTTATTTAAATGAGTACAGGCTTGACATTTAAACACATGAAATATTAAAATTAGAAATACTGGGTTCCTAGGGCTAATTCCTTCATTAGGTTTTATCTTCCAATCAAAAGAAATAGCTCTTTCTACAGCCTACCTTAGATAAATATAAATGCTGTTAACAATCCTTCAAAACCAAAATTTTACTATGTCAAATGAATAATATTTGGATACAAAAGAGGAGACTTTTAAAACAAAAAATGTAGATAAACTATAAAGGATGCAAAGTAAAGCAACAGTAACAAAACTCTAAGGACATGTCTTGTGTGCATCCACAGAAGCTTTCACAACCATAAAACAAACATCAATGCATCTTACCTCTATCATTATATGAAAGGCGTGCTTGTGAAGAAAAAAACACAGGCAAAAGAAATTACGATTCATATTCAGAATGAAATGAAAAATGACACATCAGTTACAAAGGTGAAAGAATGATTTAGCTTTTTAAGAGTTGACAGTGAGTTAATGGGCTATATTTTTAAGATAAGAATTAAAAACACATTCCTTATAAACAGAGGAAAGTGTTATTTTTAAAAATATAAAGGAAAAATTCGTAGACATACCTATTAGGGTGCTAGTAAATAAATTTTGATGTAAAAATAACTCCAAATTACCTGATACAATGGGCTTCAAGCCAGCGAATAAATTTTAAATTTTACGTATTTCTTGAAAAGATTTTAAAGTATAAAGCATGAGTGTAAACAGGCAATTCTGGGGAATATAGGAGCTGCAATTAGCTTCTGAACAGCAGAGGGCAGTATTGCCTTTAACAACTGCCAGGAAACAAGCCTGAGGAAATCCAGTTGTCTCAGACTAGGGATTCTAACTTTCATGAGTGTGCATACATGTGTAGGCATCTGTGCATGGAGGTTAGGGGATAACCTCAGGTGTCATTCCAAAAGTGCCATTTCCAAGTGGCCTCGAACTCCCCACCAGGCTAGGCTGGCAGCAAGCCCCAGGAATACACTGTCTCTGCTTTTTCAGTGCTGGGATCACAAACATGCAGCATCACACCCAGCTGGCCTGCCTGCCTGCCTGCCTGTTTGGTTTGCTTTCTTTTCTCTTCCTTTCATGTGTGTTCTAAGGATCATACTTATATGTTCACGCTTATAAAGCCCTTTGGAGTTGTGATGTCTCTCCAGCTCTAGGATTTGTTTGTTTTGTGTTGTGCTGTTGTGTTAATTTGGAGGGGTTTTTTTGAATGCTGTTTTGGGGGTTTTCTGTTTTCATTTTGTTTTGAGATTTTTGGTTTTGTTTGTTTGGTTTTGGGGGTTTTTTGTTTTGGTTTGTTTTGGTTTGCTTTGATTTTGTTTGTTTGTTTGTTTGTTTGTTTGGTCTTTTTAACAGTTTTCATAAGAATCTGTGAAATTTCCTATTTCCAGGGAGTGAATTACCTCACTCACCTTGTTGGAAGGCACTAACAGGATGAAACACGGAATGCTATGGTGGCTATGAATGTGCTCAGGAAAGACAAACCAGGAAGAAAACACAAAGAACGATGGCCAGAATTAAACAAAACCTGGTGATAAACTAGCCCTGTTATAACCCTCCCTGTCCAGCTGTAGCAACACGAATAAATCAGAATAGAGCCTAACGGAACAGGATTTAAATGACATAGTTCACAGTCTGAATTAAGCATTTGTTAGTAGTCCAAAATATGATTCCAGTGTTAAGACAACTTTAAACTTAGGAAGTATGTGACAACCAAATAGTAGTTCCTTGAAAATAAGTACCTAGGCACGTTTCTCAGTCTGTGGCTAGTTAGGCAGGAAAAGAGAACAAGTCACCACAGAAGAGATAATTGCCTGAATTTTAAATTAAGTAAAATACATATTAGCCACTGCTATGGAGCCTGAAAACTCCAAACAGATGAGCACATTCCCCAGTTGCCACTATTTCTACAGAGAACAGTGCCACTAACAAAAGAAATGACAATTCACTTTCCGATACCAGTTGTTTGCTGGACTTTTATCCTGTGATAATCATCCAAGGCTATTCATTATCCATCAAAACCCAGCTTAATCCTACCATAGCATGAGATAACCTCTCTTTCACAGGGACTGCGAAGGCACAAGAATCACTGGGATCTTGTTTAAGTACAAGAACTTTCAGAGCTAACGAAGTCAGTGCAAGTAAATGTTAATCTTAGAAAGTATTATGCCTACTCAGGAAACTTCCTAACTAATGAAGAGAATAAGCTATAAAATAACCAACACAAAAGTGAATGAAGATAAAATCAAGCCTTAATGTGATAAAAAAACGGGCAAGGCAAAAAACAAAACAAAAACAAAACTAAAATAACAAGAGGCACCATGACATTCTTTGTCTAAGTAGAAACTGTTACAGTACAGTCAAAACAGGCAAATGAAATCACTGACTGTACAGATATAAGTTCACCAAACAAAATAGTCTGGATTCACAAAATGGAAATGGTGGCTTTGAGTACTCAGTCCTGAAACTGTAAGTAACTACAAATCAAATCAGTACCTTAATGCCAGGTAATTAGGTTTCCAGATTAGAAAGAGACTTGCTGCTTATCAAGAAGGAATGAAATTACTGCCAAACATCAGAAAACAGAAAACTTCATTCACCCATTCATTTATTCACTCATTCAAACAAAATTTACTGACTATATTGTTCATGTCAAGAACTAACTATTCAGGCTCTTATAAACTTCACAGAAGATGGACTAATTGATATTTGCACCAACAAATGTATAATTAAAATGTAAAAGCAGTAAAAAGAAGTTACTACCTTGTTGAGTATCTGTTAAAATAACCTCACTTAAAAAAACTGGCTAGTTTTTCCCTGAGAGCACCCTGAAATAAATAAATAAATAAATAAATAAATAAATAAATAAATAAATAAATAAATAAATCTATAGAGGGACTGATAGGAATGGAAACATCACTGGTACACATCCTAGAATTTAGATTACACACGCCCATGGACAAGCGCTACATTTATTGCAAACTTGATTTGGAAACAGCAATCATTACCGGCGAACGGGAAGAACTGAGACGTCCGAGTGGAGCTATTTGGTAGGCGGTTAGCTACATAATCTAAAATTCAAATCCTTCTAAACATAGACTTTTATGTACCGCTCATAAATACACATACAACAAGTACTACAAAGTTTATTATTTATTTAACCCAACACACACACACACACAGAGAGACAGAGACAGAGACAGAGAGAGAAAAAGAGAGACATTGAGAAATATCTTAAGTGTATCTAGCTAGGCAGTAAGTAGTTTCCAATTATATTTATTTTTGACACCACAATAACAATGTCTTCTTATGACTATCAAATGTGCATACTATGTGAAAAGTGACAAATTCTGAACGTGTCTTCTCTTAGACATTTAATTATCATACATTCTTAGAAATGTCACAAGTCTTCATTTTTTAGACCATCAATAAACAAGAACAGAAATAAAATCCATAATGAAATAAGACAGTAACTTCAGAACAAATATGTCTAAAGGAGAGAAAGACAGGCATATATTAATAGATGACTAAGTGTGTGTACACAGAAGTAAATTCTGGTATGTGAAAATTATTTAACTACCAGACTGTATAGGCACAAGACTGTATACCATATAGGGTATATTCACTATGAAACAGTGAACTCTAATGAATTTTCCTTAATTTAGTTTTCTATGGACCCCATCAAGTTACTTATTAAAATAACCTGTCCAATCAGTGGACATTTATTCCTGAGAAATGGGCAGACATTACCATTTGGGCCAGGATTATAAGTCAGGTCACTTTACCTATTAGTGCCTTTTCTCATCAATAAAATGAACTTGACAACATATTTCAGAGTACAGCAGTAGCAGTTTCTATTAAAATTATTCCTTTTGATTGGTTCTGAAGCTGTGACAAAAAGGACAATGAGCACTTTAACACTGGTCAACACCTCAAATGCAATCCTCTGGACAGTACCGACTGTCAATCAGATCTTTCCTCCAGTGCCCCTCCTTTCAGAATCTTTCCCTTCATTTCCAAGCAGCAGAGCTAAATAAGCAGCTTGTTTTCCCCTTTGCTGCCAGCGGTGAGCTCCAAGAGAGCAGGCAGGCAGGCAGGCAGGCAGGCAGGCAGGCAGGCAGGCAGGCAGGCAGGCAGGCAGGCAGGCAGGCAGGCAGGCAGAGAGCACCCTGCACCTGTACTGAACAGCATGCTTAGTGCAGGGCAAGCGCCAAAACCAGGAGGCAGCCCACAGTATTTACTTCATTAACAAGTGAGCTTTCCTACTGCTACCACTTCAAAAGAATAGAGAAGGGTTGTAATGCACTGGCACAGCTGAGAATGAAGGAAGAGGTCTAGGATAAGGTCCAGGAAATGAGACTGATACAGAAAAGCAAAGGTTGGCTGGTCTCCTCCTGCTAATACTTGCTCTCTGGAGAAGAGTGAGTGTGTCCTCTGGTCTACACCTGGGAGTCTATTTCCAGGTGAAGGAAAAGCTGCACTGCAGACGATAAGAGCTGAATGGGTCACCTGCAGCAGTCTGTTTGTCACCAGAGCACTCAGAAAACTCACTTTCATGAATTAAGTATAGTATACGATTTTACTATAACTGGGCTAAGCTCCATGGTTTTTGTCTTCCTCTCATCCCCTTTTGCTTTTGGATACAGAAATTTTAGTCAATTTCTAAATAACTATATTTAAGCACTTGTAAATAGAAAAAAAATTACCTTCTTAGTGAAGGTAATTTTCCAAGCTGTGTGTCTATTAATAATTTCTAAAAATTTGCTTAGAAGTATACTTTAAATCAAGGTGCAAATTTAGTTACTGAATCAAAAAAATTATATATATACATATATATATATCACAGTGTGACACAAAAGGAAAAACATCTATAGCAATCTTGCACCATTATTAAAAATATACATATACAAAGAGGTACAAGTTTAAAACAGCATTATATCATTATTTTGAGCATGGTTGGAAATAATTATGACATATAGATTCTCCTATCAGAAATCTCATACAAACTACTAAACTGGTAAAATACATATATCACTGTATACCTTAAATGTACAAAATTTGTACCAACACACATTAAATTTTGGTATTTCCTGAGCATGCAATAGCACTCTACTAAGTTTCATTTAAAGATACATCTTTTAAGGGATTGAGATAAACAGCACATCAAGCTGAAAAGCTATTTTTCTATACTGTTATAGTCTGTAAAAGAAAAATAGTATATTTAATAGTTCATAAGAGAGAAAATACATAAACTAAAACAGATGAGGCTAGAAAAAGGTATCCAAGGATATATGCCAATCAAAATCATTTACAGAAAGTGATAAAAGAAATGCAAATGATTTCTTTCCTTTTTTGATACAACTCATTCTAAATAATTTGTGTCCATTCATCCAAGTCCTGATTCAAGCAGAAGAGAAACAACATGTATTAATAAACTGTAGCCATTAAGCAGTCAACCTACTTTTCTACCAGCTTCCTCCCAGATTTAAACATTCCATCCTTCAGGATAACTCCTTAAAACAAGAAAGTAAAAAAACTCAAGAACAGCTTCAGGAAATCCATGAAACTGTCCAGATTCACTAGGTCCCTCTCTGCCACAGTAAGCAACAAAAGCTGAGAGTCCATCACAGACCTAACAAGCTAAGCTGTAAAAAGACCCAGAAGAGCAAAAGCTGAAAGGAATACTCTTGAGACCAGACCAGCTGCCTAGTAGTGGCAATCAGCCGAACTGCCTAAAATAGGTTTAGACCAGAGTCACTGATAAAGGACAGTCTCCAACCTGTTGGGCTACCTGCATGGTTGTGCAAAGCACTCCAGGTTTTGTGAGCAGTCACCCATACTAGGGTGGGTTTTGGTAATGTAGCTAGCTGTCTTTGAGTCATATTTGTTTCTATAAGTGACACATTGATTGTAACCCCAATCAAACTCAAGGTTCACCAAGCTGGACTTTGATGGTATTTGTTCATTTGTCTGTTGTGGGATTCCTATCTAGGGTGAACAGACAGGTGTGCTGAACCTGCCCAGGAAAAAAATTGTCACAATATTCAAAATGGATCAGACCTAAAAACCTCCTTCCTGTGTGGTCCATAGAAAATCCTATGTAAGCTGCCAAGGGAGGGAAGTAATTTTGAATCCAGCCCAGTTGTGACACCTCTGAACCACAACAATAACCAACACAATGAGATGTCCATCAAGATGCAGTAAGTGTAACCAACAGCATCTGATTGCACTAAAGACCCACTCAACAGGAGGAAAATAATGCCTGGTACTGAAAATATAGCCAGATTCCCAGGGCTAATAAGGCCATGGACCTTAGAAAAGGATCTACTGCCACTGTTTTCCTAGGTCAGCATAATCCTTTACAATACTCTAAATCTTAGTCGAATATGCAGATAAGTAAGTAAAGCTACTGCTTACCCAGAAGCCTCTCTTTACAGCAAATGGAGACAAAGGGGACACAGCAGAGTGGCAGAGTGCATCTGCATCACTGCTTCTGTGTCTATGGCTCAGAGACGATTACATAAGACAGGGTGGGAAAATGTCAAGACCAGGAAGTACCAGGAAGTCTGGGCAAGAGTCTTACCTAGAAATGACTGCATAAACAGGTATTATCACCAAAAAAGAGAAATCTCATAGGATTTTACCCCTAGATAAAGAACCAGGCAATTAATAGGTGCAGAAAATGGAAAACTAGTCTTTCCCAGGGATAAATTTCCTAACAAAGGAATCCAAAGCCATACACATAAACAACAAAATCAGACTCAGCAGGTTTTATCTTTACATTTATGCGTACACACAGGTAACAAAAGTAGAGAAAAAGAAGCTGTCAAAGTGAGAGTGAGGCAGGAAAACATGGGAGGAGCTGGAGGAAGAGAACTTGGTGTGTGCCTACAGGAGCAAGGCAAAGGGCAAAGGGATGATGTAATTCTATTTTAAGTAAAAAGGTATTTTTAAAGGTGTGCTTCTATAAATGCTAAACATTATCAATAAAAATTAGCAATTTTCCCCTACATCTTCCCCAAGAAAGAAAGGAACACATTTCCCTAGATTGGCCTCAGTGTTTCCCTACAACTTGGTTTCTCACCACTCTTCAGGGGTTGTGTATATAGGGTCACAATGAAGGGGAAAACCCTATGAGGCATTTTCAGAGAGGACTTAGTTTCTCAGAGGGTAGTCGTTTGGCACAGCATGAAATGTCATCCTATTATTGCTTTAATATTAAGGTCAATGGTTACTATGCATGCTCAACTTGGGGATCCCCAACATGAAATGCCATGCTCCATCTCAAACCAACAACTAAGCAGACGTCATGAAGACGATGCCACTTTAAAAAGAACAATGTTGCAATACTAAAGCGCTAGTGATACAGCCTTTTGAAATGAACAAAAAGCTAACTTTGTATCCTATTTAAGGAAAGCAATTTCTAGACTCTAATCATTATCAAGTGGCAGGTATTATAAACAGGAAACTTAAGTTCACAAACAGTTTTCCTGAAACCACATTAACTCTTTACCACAATAGGCTTAACAATAGAGTCAGTCCGTCAATTCCCTCATACCATGACTCACTATCACCAGAAAAACCAGTTTGATTCAATTTACTCACTGTGGATGAGCCTCTTCCTATGTGTGGAAAGAGTTCCAGCATAAGCGAAAGAAAACTGACCTATATAATACAAAGAGAGGCTGCGTCTTGAGTCTGGGATCATGTCACTGTCTTATAAAAGCTAGGAATACTTCAGCTTATTGTACATCCTCCAAAAAATGTAGATTCATCTCAAGGCAAGGTTCTAAAAGTACCTGGATGTTATTTCAGGAACTCCTGGGGTTAATCTTACCATCTCCATGAGACTCTACAGAAAACAAACTCAACCCTGCACCCAGTACTTTTGGGATGCTCATCTGTACTTTGTCTTCAAGAGCTTAGGAAAAATGAAATATGATACAGTATGTACACAGTATGTATATAGATTACTATGAGCTTTTCTCTCCTGGGGCTATTTAGCTGAAAGAGAAGAGAAAATATAATTACAACTCTAGATATGTATGCTAGATGACTTTGGGTATAACATGGAGAAAAAAATCAGAAGACAGTGTATGGTGGACGACATATGATGGGGTGCAAAGCAGTAAGAGCCCTTGAGGACTTCTAATCACAGAAGCAACATAATCTAATGTGTAGAAACTATTCTAGCAATGGCAGAGGTGAAGGAGAGCATGAAAGCAAGAAGACCAGCTGTAAGGTTACAGAGACATCTATAACCTCAAAGGCAGAAACATTCTGAATGCAATACCATCAAGATAAAAGGTGGAGAATGGGGTCTGGAAAATGGCAGAGTTAAGAGCATTAGTTCTCCACCTTTCATCTCAGATGACTGTGAAAGCAGGGACACCATGAAACAATGGTGATTTATAAAGAAACAGCTCTGAGTTATAAAGAAACATCAGTACCTTCAATTATTAATCACACAGAGACATGCCTTGCCTGTATCCTTAATCATGCTAGATTAGTTTACAGTGAATGTTTTTTGTTCATTATAAAGAACCATAATTAAAGAGACACAGATTTTAAATTATGTATATCCTAATATCACTGAAGATAATACTAATAAAAATATTCTAAATAAACGCTGTCTTTACTATAATGACTCCCATTACTTAACTGACATAACCAACTTATTGATATTGCTAAGATCAAGTCCTTTCCGGATATCAGTTTACTCATAAACCAGCCATTAGCTAAAGATTTGGAAGTTTCTCTAAGAAATAAAAAAAAGTATGCCATTTTCATAAAGAACTTAAACATGGTGCAAAGAAATGTTCTTGGCAAGACTGCAAGATCTTGTCCTAACAGGTCTTTTGACTGGGAAGGTGGGCACCTAGCAGGTAAAGCACAGGCATGTCCTCGAGACTTGAAGTGTACAGTACATCTCATCTACCCATTCGTTAATACTTACGAATGCTTTAAACAGTCAGTGCACACTGGTAAAATCAAGCCAGTAGCCAGAAATTTCTGTCTATGACCCAATCGCTTTTTAAAAATGTTTTCTACATTTTCAAACAACTTTTAAAGGAGAGCGATGAGTGTGTGTTTTCTGTACAGTGTGACGTGTGCTCTTTCCTCTTCCTAAGAGGCTGACAGAGACCATGGTAGTGTCACTGTCAGAGGCACAAGAACTACTCAGTACCTAAAGCAGTTAGGTAAGCTAGACTACCGGTAACGTGATAGAGATGCTGGAGATGTCACTGAATGACCTAACTAGTATTCAAAAGTGTCTGCTGCTGTCTGAAAAGAGGAGCAAGATAGAAAAGCAAAGGAAGCAAAGCTTGAGAAACACTGTGGATCACATTCCAACATACTTGGAGTCTTTTATATACACTCTGATACTTGTAAGCTTTTATACATCACAGTTTATCTATAATCTAATATTACGCACTAGTCCTGTGAGATAAAAATTAATTAAGCCAGTCCTTATTAAATATACTTTTTCAAAAGCTCCATTCTACACTTTCAGAAGTATGGTTGAGCAATGTGAGTGTTTTAACAAATCCCAAAGATGATACTTACATACCAGTATCACAATTTAGAAGTCAATAAAAAGAAGCCCTTTGTGTGTTTGACTTGTGTATGTGTGTATGTATAATTATGCATAACACCACCCTAGAACAAGCACTTAAATAATCAGTAAATGCTTGAAGTAATTACCTCCAATTATTTTTAAATTTAAAAGGATTACAAAATTTATATAAAAACTCTCACCAAAAATGAGACTCAAACCATGCAAGTTAACTGTGTCAGACAAAGTCTAAGGTGACCAGAATGAGATTCCACATAAAAAAAATGCCATTTTGCACACAGTTTGAAATCCAAAAAAAGTTTAAGTCAGTTCAGGGTTGTCCCTTTTTATAAAAATTTGTCCATGCCAAGATACTCAATCACAAAAGTGACTCCTTGTTTTTCATCATTCCTAAACACACACAAAAATATCAACAGCAGCAAACATCTGAAACCCAGAAAGGATACTTATAACAGGTCTCGGTCTATTATTTATGAATTCTAACAGTGTCTTTCCTTTCTTAAGAAAATGTTAAACTCTTAATTAGTACTTCTTATGAAAGTCATCTAATATATAGAATCATGCATGAGCGCATATGTGTGCGCGGACACACACACACACATACACACACACACACAGAGAGAGAGAGAGAGAGAGAGAGAGAGAGAGAGAGAGAGAGAGACAAAGAGACAAAGAGACAAAGAGAGAGAGGAATATCTTAACAACACTCGCATACCAGCATTGGATATATTTCAATGTTCTATCTATATTAATGTTCAAAATTTCCTTTAATAAAAATTCCATTAATTATATAAAAGTTCCTTTAAATGTGTTTTTTAGGTTTTTCTGTCACATTTATGAATCTAGGGTAATTTCAGAGAATTATTAGGGCACAAAGTACTTTACTTTCTTTTCTAAATTTAGATACTAAAACAAAATTTTAAAGCCATTGACAGAATGGAAGTTATCTACGACTGGGTTTATTTTTCTGTATGCATTTTTCAAAGATTACAGAGATCAAAGAGCTGATGCAACAACATATGGTTAGGTATGATCATATAAATAATGCTTAGATAGAGGAATTGTTCTTATCACTAAAATACCAGATTCTCCTAATTTCTTTTATCAAGTTTTTTTTTCCATTTTGCCTACTAATATTAAAAAAAAAAAAAAAAAAAAACACACAGTTAAACTAAGAGGCCCAAGGTATTCCAATCTTAAAGAATTAAAAAAAAAAAAAAAAAAAAACCACCACGGTAAAAATTAGAATTTAGAAATAGCTCAAAGAAATATAAATCAAAGTTATCAGTTTTCTTGGGTGTGCAGATTATTAGCTACTTAGATGAAAAGTCCTGTGTGGCACTGGACTAATGACTATCTACATACTGGATAATAAAGAAAGTTCAGGGTCTTTAAATCTGATTACCCAGTTCAAATTTTCAGGATAATTTTAAGTGAGTAATCAGACACTTTTTAAAGTTTTTACTATCCAATTAATATTTGCTGTGCTGTAAACAAATCAACACACCTGAATTAGCAGTAAAACATGGTAAAAAAAAATATTTATCTGCAACTTGTATTTGAAAGATCTCAGATATATATCCCAAAAGCCTTTAGAAAACTTCCCTTTTCCAAACATTCTTGCCTAACTTTGTGGATCACTTCTACAGTCAGGGCTTTGGCAAAGCAGAATAGAGAAGAGCACAGAGAAGACTGAGACCACCTTCTCATCATTGAGAACTTCAATATGGAAGCAGAGGGTGTTCCGTACTCAAGGCTCCGGGTAACAGTGAGACTACAGAGGAGATTATCGGATGATGCCAAGACCTGACACTACTGCAACCTTTAAGTAAAGTTTACAACATACAAAATTAGTAAGACTGCAATCAGGTGTAGTTTCCATGACAATAAACATTCCAAAATGAACTCCAAAGAAAATAACTAAAGACATTACTCAGTTTACTTCAGTTACTACTTCTTTAAAATATAAAATGTATAAAAGAAAATACAGGACAATAACTTACCTGAGTAGGAACAAGTACAGGAGGGTAGGCCATCTTGTGATGTCTGTACACCCAAAACGCACAAATGACAATCCCCGCAATTAACATAAGTGGTACCAAGGAATACAGCAGGATGTTGTAGTAGGGTGGTTTCGGGGTAACAGGATTTGATGTGGCTGTGAAAGAGGGGAGAGGAAATGGCTCGGATTTGGTTTACACGATCCTATAATAAGTCGTTACCACAGCTGGGGGCTGGAAAGTGGGGGATGGAGTATAAGAAAGCAGTAGTAAATTACTCAACACAAAATATTTCCTTTTCAATCTACTAGCAGAACAAGCATGTATTTTCAATATACACTTACGCTGTGTGACTTCCATCTCCGGAAAATAAGAGAACTTTTCATTACACATATTGCCCTCACAGCAACAAAAGTACACTTCAGGGCTGTCTTTTTTTTCTATACAATCAGTCCTATTTAAAAAGGCAAAGAATAAAAATAAAGAATAATTAATATATATAGCATTATACTGACCCCACAATAGATGAATTCTTTCTGAGACAGGAGTCATTATATTCAAATTCAAGGCATTCCTGAGTATCCAATAATCAATTCTTAAAACTAAAACTGTTCCTAGACTTCTGTTAGTAAATCTCAACAGAAAAACCAAACATCTGAGTGTATGATGATCACACTGACTTCCTCAGACTATTGCTTTAATGTGGTTAAATGAGCAATCTAAGGTAACTATCTCCTTTGTGTTCTTTTTAATTATTAGAGAAGCCTGGAGAAGAACATAAAGTCAGTGAGGCAATTTAGTCTAGGAGTTGCATTTGCTCATGGGAAATATAGCTTCCTATTTTGTGAATATGAAAAACTGACAACTAGATATAAAGCTAAGTAAACACACACACACACACACAAACACACACACACACAAACACACACACACACACACACACACACACACAAATGATGTGAACTTGTATCTCATGAACAGAATTTACTTGAGCATTAGAGACCCAAATTAGCTTTTCTCACAGTAGTAGATTTACAATTCTTGAGCAGATGAACAAATTTGTACTTTAAGAAAACAAAAGCAGGAGACTAACGTGAACAACGAACACAAAGAGCCTTGTCCCTCAGACTGATGACAATCAAGACAAACTAAAATAAAATGAAAAGCAGCAGTCTCGATAAGAGCTACTCTCGATGCAAGCTTCAATCAGCTACTGAGAAACAGCTACATCAATCTGTCCTTTCCAAACCAACCTTACCGCTCTCGAACACCACGAGCCGACTTAGTGTAGCACTCAGCAATAACTGAGACAGCTCCAAAGGAAAGCTCAAGTTCAAGAGCTAATGGCTTTACCAGTGTCAAACTCTAAAGAGAATCTAGTAATGTCAGCTTAGAAGAAATTAAAAGATAAGTGAAGCTGTTTCACAAGGAATATGTAATTTTAAAAAGTAAAAGTCATGCTTCCAAGCACTGAAAAGAAAAACACTTAACTCAAGAAAATTACCCTTCTCATACTATCCTTATTTGTTTATTCAGTTTTAGAGCATAAATATTGGATTCATGAATTTCTATATTATTAGCATTTAATCCGCAGAAACAAAGATAGTGCGGTTATCACTGAAAGCAAGCACTTTATGCTGAGTAATGCTCTCTGTGAGGCTCCAATGAACGGCTCACTAAGCATTTCAGCACTGCCTGGTTCTCACACAAGTAAAGCACTGAGTTGAGAGGCAAGAAGTACAGGAGTTTTCACTACACATGCATGTATGTATGTATGTATGTATACATATACATAGAACACATGCACATCTGTGTATGCAGACACACACATGCACTCACAGCTTCCTCCTGTGAACTAATAAAAAGTCAGAGTAAAGATCACCCCTTAAATTTTTTTCTACTGTCTTCCCACTTCCTTTTATAATAGCAGATAGGTTGTGCACCTATACTAACAGTCAGAAATATAGGTAAAGAATGTAAGTATAGAGAAATAATTTTTGAAAATTCTTAAGACTTTGAAGCATAACCCAAATATCAAATATATAACTAAATGACTATACTTTTAACATATCATGGAGCTAATGTAACTTTCATAATTTATTTAATACATGCCTACATCATATACAGCTAATCAATCATCAACCCTAGGTAACTAAGGCTCCTGGAAACTGACAGAATGGTCAGCAGCTATGGCACAACTTCTTGGGTCCAAAACAGCTGGTTACCTAGGGCTGTGCCGGTCTCACCATTCTACAACACCCACCCCTAGTGCAAAAGCTGCAGCCCAGGCAGGAAAACGATCAGTCTAATATGGATGTCCCTTCCTATAAGGGAAAGATCAGAAGTACTCAATAGCATTACCATTTATTTATTCTAGTATAAAATAATTGAAATAAGATGAATTAAAGAAAATAGCTTTCGGGGTTGGGGATTTGGCTCAGTGGTAGAGCGCTTGCCTAGCAAGCGCAAGGCCCTGGGTTCGGTCCCCAGCTCCCCCCCCAAAAAAAAAAAAAAAATAGCTTTATATGAGTTTTTAGTTCTGATATAATTCTAAATGTCAATGTAAATATCTCTTAAGGTAAAAAACAAAAGACCCAACTTCTTCCAAATATATAAAGGAGAAAACTGAATACTGCAACAAAGTATTATTCCTCTTTAAGGACAGACTTGTCAACACATAGATTTTCTTTTAAAGTGATTATTAAATTGGCATTAAAGCTTATAATGCTAATAATATGGTAAAATTATTCATATATAAAGGTTCTCACTACTTGTAGATTACTCAAACATATCAAGAATAAAGCAGAAATATGGTATGTTTATTACATAGAAAGAAAAATCTTGTCACTGGTGAATGTTGCAATGGTCTTCATAATGTTATCTTCAAAACATCAAGAAATACTTACTTGAAAATCCATGCATTGGTCTTTCTTTCCTTTTTCAAGGCAGGACAGTAGGAAGAAAAGTCACTGAACTCCATCTTAAAAATTAAATACATTCTTACCTGTCATAGCAGTTGATATCATCCAGCCAACAACCTTGCTTTACTATTTCAATGGAACCAGAAATATTCTTCCAGGTAGCAAAACAATGTCGTCGTTTGTCTTTATCACCATAGCAAGGCTCAACACCAGTCTGATTGGTTCTGTCTCTTTCCCAATTAGCATTAAAGAAAAGACACTCCTGAGTTTCCGATCTGCCAAGTATAGCACCTGTTAAGATAACAGAAAACATACGGTAACTATCCCTTCCTAAGAGCAGTGTTCTGAAGAAGGCAGCTGCTTAAAGTGCTCTTGCCCTGCCCACAGCTCCTCTCCCCAGTGCTGCAACTGTGCATTTGCATCCCCGAGCTTCAGGCAGAAAAGTAACCACAGTAATCGAAATTGCCCACATATATCACAAAATTTCTCTTGACAACGTCAGCCTCACCTAAACACACAAAAGGTAGCAAAAACTGTTGATTTTATTACATTTCAACCTCTCCATGGTTAGAACTCCTTGTAAATATTTTGTGTGACAAAATACAACCTAAGAAAACACAATTCTCCTGTATAGTTTGGCTGTAGTTCCTTCAACTCTGTAGACTAAACAAACCAGAGCCATGGAGACTTTGGAATCTGGCAGACACACTCTCAAAAGTAAGTCTGTTAACTCAAGTAAAGCAATTTATATTAATATGCATTGCCAGTGGTAAATTTGAATCTGTTAGTAAAGACAGGGATTGTGGGAGACTTAGATCTTTTAGCATTAGAATAAATGCAATAGTGCTATCAGTGGTAATGGTAACAAAAGTGGCCTCTGAATTCTGAATAATGGAATGAGCCAATATCGAGAAGATCCACATAATTCAGAGAATCATTATTTTATAAAAGAATTAATGTGATGTTACAAAGCACTCATGTATAAAAAAAAAAAATTCGAGGTGAGAGAGATCAACTGACTTTTAAAAAAATGAAGCTACTTCTTGAATTTTGGTATCATATAAAAGAAAGAAATATAATGCTCTAAATAAATTATTAAAATATTTTCTCTTTTCTAACTAGTTAATTGTATATGGATAGATCAAAATAATACAACAATCAAAGTAACATACATTGGTAGATAAATAAAAGAGATAAGAAATCCCATGGTTTTCTACTAAAAAAATCATTAAAGTTATAAAAACATCACATTTCTTTTTGATTCAGAAAAAAAAAATTATAAAGATTTCTTTTACTAATGTAGAATGGACACCTGCCATTTAACAAATTGCCATTTTAAAATGTCCTCATTTCGGGGTTGGGGATTTAGCTCAGTGGTAGAGCACTTGCCTAGCAAGCGCAAGGCCCTGGGTTCGGTCCCCAGCTCCGAAAAAAAGAAAAAAAAATGTCTCATTTCTAACAAGGAAAACATAAAATCTGAATTAAAAAAAAAAAAATCTCGGGGTAGTTGTGCTATAGACAGGAAATATCAGCCCAAAAAGCTCAGGAAGATTTGTTCCCCAGATGTGGCATTATTGGGAGGTGACACTGAGGTCTCTGACCTAACCAGTGAGTTAATCCCATGTTAGTATGGTATTTTACAAGATCCCTGGGGGCCTAGTGAAGTAGGTCACTTGGGACACAACCCCTTTTCTCTCAGTCTTGCTTCCTGTCTGCCATGAACTGTGTGGCTAGACAGTTCCCAGTCGCAAGGTTCACATCTGTACTCAGGTTCACGGCAATGAAACCAACAAGTTGCTGAGACAAGAAAACAGGGATCTGGCATAAATCTTTTAAGTCGTTGATGGCTGGTATGTTGTCCTAGCAACAACAAACTAACATGGGTTTCTTAATTCTAAGAACCTAAGTAAGTCTTGGGAAGAGCTGTTCTACAATGTCCTAGCAGAATGTACTAACAGAGATGTAACTGTAAGTCTGCAGTGTCTGTGTGCAGAAATGCTGTCACAAAATGACACAGTGCAAACCATACGACAACCATGGCATCTGTATTCTAGAGAAGGTCTGCTACTACTGTCTATCTGAACACATCAGCAACCATTTTCTAAGTTATTTCTTTTCAGAAACTCCTTCAAAACATGAGCAAACCAAGTTTCTCTTGTACTAAAAATTCTAAAAGCATGTACTGCCCACACTCTTATCTTAAAACAGGGATGGCAAGCGTTTTTGTAAAGGTCCAGACAGTATGTATTTTAGGCTTTGCAGGCCATATGGTCTGCACAAGCAACTACTCTGCTTGTGAAGTACAAAAGTATCCATAGACAGTAAATGAATGAACAGAGTTTGTGTTCCAATAAAACTTTATTTATGCAGATTAAAAACTAAACTTTTTGTAATTTTTAACATCTCACAAAATATTATCCTTGATTATTTTTTTTCAAACACTTAAATATAGAATTTATTCTGAGAAAATCTGGACCTCAGGTTGTGTGAGCAACAACTCCCTCTTAAAACACTGCCATTACTAGCTCCAAGAGACTGGCTGACCTGCCTTTGTTTGATTTGCTAGATGGGTGTTCTGCACATCTCTCTCCTCTTAACTCATGGGAGGGAGAAGAAAGCAATCCTGGAAGGCAGGAGGAGGGAGAGAGGAAGGGAGGGAGGGAGGGAGGGAGGGAGGGAGGGAGGGAGGGAGGGAGGGAGGGAGGGGTCTGGATGGGACAGGGGAAGGGGAGGAGAAAAGGGGAACATGATCAGGTACTGGGCTAAGGAGCAGGAGAGAAGCCCCGAAGGCCAGCAGAATGAATGGAAATTGCAACCTCAAGGTGCCCTAGGGTAGGGGTGGGGGGTCCTCTTGGAGACAGTGGGGAGGAGGAATGGGATGAGGAACTGTGGGAGGGCAGACTGGAAGGAATGTAATGACTGGACTTTTAAAAAAAAAAGTAATAAAAAACACTGCATAGCTATTTTCAATTTTCAAAAGAAGAGTCCACTGACGCCCAGGAATATCTTAAACTAAAACATGACCAAAACAAACTAACACTGCTCGTAGCCCAAGTACCAGTGGGCAGCACTTTGGTTTCTGATGAACAGTAGCTTTCTGAGAGTCTCAAGAGAATTTTGTAGCACACAAGGGATGACAAGGAAGGGGAATCGTCAGTATTATATTTGTACACAAAAGACAAACAAATCATCACTTTAATAACTGTGAAAGAACTTCTAACATTTATCTTTTAATGTTAAACACATTTTCAGAATGATTTCCTAGATCCAGACTATCATTTTCCCCCATAGGTAAAGAAAATTGATTATGAGGAAACATCTGATAATCTTCATTCCTTCTCCTAAAGCTAACTGGATAACTAGCCTCTGTCCAATACATTCCCTAACTAAACAGTAAATAAAATAACATAATATCTATGAAAACATACTAAATATATCTAATTGTATTTTTTTAAAGTCTTAATGTTCACACTGATTTCAAAAGATAGTTTGATACTAGGATGCTATTGTTCAGATGGTACACTCTAGTCTAATGCTTTCTTAAATGTTAAACCTCTCTCCCTAAGTTTATTCTACCAAAATAATTTCAAATAGTCAAAATTTCCATTTTTAAAAGAAATAATTATGTATAAAAGGCATGCAAGGCACATTCTTGAATGCTGTTTGATGTATTCTTGTGACTCGGTGCCATTTTCTATATCCTGGAAAAGAGGTAACTTAACTGTATTTAAGAGAGAGAATATATATACACATATATATGTATACATATATATACACACACATACACATACTCTCTATATATACATATATACAGTAATACTACACATATATACACACACACATACCACACACATGCACATACATATGCATACTATATATTTATATATCCATGTGTTTCTTCTTTCTTTCCCTCCTGCAAAGCCTCATGGATGACCTAATAAGCCTTCCTAGCTTAAAGACTCTAGACTAAACCTACAACTTCATATGTAACCTTGGCCAAGCAAACAAATCCTTCACATCTATAAAATTAAGCAGGCTGATTCAGTGTCCATATTTTTCTCTAGATCCATAATTCAAGTCTAACTGTAGAAAATCAGGAACTCTAGTTACAATCAAGTATTTGAGTAGCTTATATACTATTCCATGTAATGTACTTTCATTGATAACTAGCACTAACTATGGCATGTTCTTACCACTAGGAAAAAAAAACAAGCTATACAAAGGATTTGAAATTTGGTAGAGCATAAAACACCCAAGACAATCAAAACACAAACACTTTTCCATAAAGAAAAGAAATTTCACCTAAAAGACAGCATACAAATATAATTTGGATTTTTTTGCACCAAATATTAAAATAATATAGCAATGCTAGTTTTATACACAATCTCCTCTGGATTAAAAAGAGTACTTCCTCATTCATTTCAAAGTAAAAATTAATCTCAATCAATTAATTAATTTCAATACAACTTTGAAATTGAATTACATTGATATAAAGTAACAGCACAGGAAAAACAGACCACTAACTTGGATGCTAAAGTTCTCAACAAAACGTTAATAAACGCAATCTAATAATGTACTTTTTAAAAAAAGAAAAGAAAACTAAGACACCACAACTGGGCTGACTTCAGCTATGCAAGGCTAGTTTGGCATTGAAACTTATTCACTGCAGTCTACCATATCAAGAAACCAGAAGTGAAAAATAATATAAGCACATAAACCAACACAGAGGAAACATCAGATAAATTTAACACCCATTATAATGAAAACCAACAGCATACTTGGAATAAAAAAAAGAACTTCAACATCAAAAAGAGGATCTACCAAAGCCCAGCAAGGACATCATATTTAATGGCTGTGCATAAGGCGGAAGGCTGCAGGCTTCAGGTTAAGAACAGACACAGACATCCATCCACATTCTTCATACCCTTCTATTTAAAGCAGTAATTAATGTTCTGATTTCTGCTAAAAAACAAGAGACAGAAATCACAGGTATAATCTTGAGAAAAGAAAAATAAAACTCTATTGACAGATGACATTACTTTTCTAAAAAAACATTCCAAGGATTCTATCTGAAAGAAAACCTGCTAGAACCTGCTAGAAATAAGTGACAAGATTTAAAAAAAAAAAAAATTAAAAAAAGTTGCTCTTCTATATACTAACAAGTAGAAAAATAAAATCAAATTCTAAAAAAATTCAAGACTAGATACAATGTTAGAAACTAACATAATCTAACAAAACACAAATGTGGTGAAAATTATTAAATGTTTATGGAATAAATATCCAAACACTTGTAGAAGTATGCAATTTATAAAAAGTTCAAAGTAAGATATTAGTTCTCCCTGAAGTTATGTACAGTTTTATTTAAATTCAATCAAAATCTCAATATTTGTAGACATAATACCACTGGAGAGGTTACTGCTCACTCTTCCAATGTTAAGGTTTACAATGTGGCTACACAAACTGGGACGTTGTGACAGTACAGGGAGATAGTTCAGACATGTGTGATACAGACAAGGCCAGTAACAGATCCACACAAACCAGACCAATTCTAACAAATGAAAGCAAAGCAAGGGGAGGGGTAGCTTCCTCAGTAATAATGGCTGAAGGCCTTATAAAGTGGAAGCAACAATAGTTTTGAATCTCTTTTCCCACCACTGTGAGCCTAGTAGTTCCTAAAAGGCCAGCTCTTTCAGGAAACTTTGCAGGCTAAATCTCATATATGTCTCCATTTTCAAATTTCCTTCCGGTACACATAGCAGAACCCTAAAAGCCTGATCTTCCATACTCACTGATCTCTCAAAAGCACTCACTGGCTCACTGATCCAATGTAGGTGATTAGGTCCTTGATCTGATAGAAAGTGATTTATATTTACTGATTTATTTTATACATAATTTTAATAACCTAGATTTATTTTTTATTAGTATTGTTACTCATGTGTTTTTGCAGTGCTGATGAACAAAACCTAAGGCCTAGCACATGCTCCTGGGATGTTTCCCAGCTCCTATTTACAGATGCCAGTCAGTCTGTGTGTACAGCAGTGCATGAATGCATGCATGCACATATTTGCCTATACCCTTTTCCATGTTACAATGCCACTGAGTGTTAAGATTCTTAGATTTTAAGTCTATGAAGTAATGCATACATAAATTAATGGTTTACCCATTATGTAATATATAGTTACTTCAAACACATGCTGTGTATACTAAATGTACACAATTTTTAAAGAATAATTAATTTATAAAAAGGCATGAACAATTGGTTTAATGACTAGGAAAGCTATATACTTAAAATGAGCTGAAATGGCATGTGTTCATTTAGATAGACAGGCAATAAATAAATAGTGATGACTAAAGGCCCTGTCTTCTATCAAAATGCCAGAATTTTGCTAGCAAAAAAAATTTATTTATTCATTATGGACCCTCATATCTAGCACAATACATGAAAAAAATCAACATTTGGTGAACTGATACACACAGATATGTAGATACCTGCATAATATATTTAACTGTTTCATGTTTCCTTAATTGTATTTTCAATAGTTTCTATTTGTTAAGCTTTTTGCCTTTTTGTAAAGTACAACTATTAATTAGTTGTAATGTGTTAATCTCAATATAAAAAAAACACTTAACCATTTTTAAGATGTATTTATATATGAATATTCAATTTATATGTATGCCCGAATGACAGTAGAGGGCATCAGATTCCACTGTAGATGGTTGTAAACTGCCATGTGGTTGCTGGAAATTGAACTCAGGACCTCTGGATGAGCAGCCAATGCTCTTAATCACATCTATGCTCCATCCCAACATTTAACCATTTATAAATACAGCCATGTGGCCAATAGTTTTGAGTAAAAGTATACAAATGTACTTTTCAAAACATGCTTGGAATAAGACTATCCATCTTATCTACCCTCTAGCACACAAAGTACTTTGTAAGTGACATAAGGCAAAATATAATGCAAAAACTGAAAAATATCTATTAAGTACTAAACAGGTGGTTGGAAACAAAGTATTGTTTGTAATTGCAATTTCATGTTTTATTTTTCTAGTTAAGAAAGCATCTTTCAGAACCCAGGGACCAATCTCACCTTCTCACAACTTTCCTATGTGTGAAACAACATTAAGAAAAAAATAATGTTTTGGCAACTTGAAAATCTGAGGTTCTTTCCTAGAAGTTATGAACAAGTGCCTAAGAAAACAGAATAAACACCTGTGCTAGAGCAGGACATATGCTACTGAGCTACATGCCCTACATGCCCGTGCCTAATCACAGATAGCCAATGATTTCAATCAGTTATCTATGACACTGGGAGCTAGATTTTAAGTCTGTATAGGAATACACATGTAAATTAATTCGTCTTAGCCATTCCAAAATGTGCATATATTTCAGGATGTGTTGTGCCTCCCATAAGGGAACTTAATCTACCAGAAAAAGTCAATGGTGTTTAAAATATAATTTGAAAAGCAATTCTTATTTCCCTTTCACTGTTCCGCCACTCTAAGGACAAACTGGAAGTCCAGAGAACCAGCTAAAGAAGAGAGATCAAAGAAACCAAAGATTTTTCACTCATCATCTTATCAAACAAAGTAAATAAAGCAGTATCAAAATGTTTTGTGTGGGCTGGAGAGATGGCTCAGCTGTTAAGAGCTCTAACTGCTCTTCCAGAGGACCTGAGTTCAAATCCCATCAACCACATGGTTGCTCACAAGCATCTGTAATGAGATCCGATGCCCTCTTCTGGTGTGTCTAAAGACAGCTACAGTGTACTTATATATAATAAATAAATCTTTAAAAAAACACCATCAAAATGTTTTGTGCAACACTATACAAATGAATAATTTTAGGATGCTCAACACATAAGAAAACCATGTAAGTAAATATGTGTGCGTGCATGTGCGTGTGCGTGTGCGTGTGCGTGTGTGTGTGTGTGTGTGTGTGTGTACATGCACACACTATTATTTCAAACAGGATTATTTAGCAGTCCTTCACTGTCACTGTTACATGATCATACACAGAAACGTAAAATCTTTCCTAAACAGGGCTTAAAGAGGGGCCAGATAGATGCTCTGTGGTTAAGAGGACTAACTGCTCTTCCAGAGGTTCTAAATTCAATTTCCATCAAACAAATGGTATAACTCACAACCACCTGTAATAGGATTGGCTGCCCTCTTATGGTGTGTCTGAAGACAGCTACAGTATATTCACTAAATAAAATAAATAAATTTAACAAAACAAAACAGGGTTGGAGAGATAGCTCAGCAATTAAAAGCACCCACTGCTCTTCCAAAGGTCCCAGTTCCCAGTATCCACATGGCAGCTCACAATTATGTGTAATGCCACATCCAGAATTTCCAAAGCCCACTTCTGACCTCCTTGGACACTGAGCAAACACACAGTTCACATATATTCATGCACACAAAATATTTATATGCATAAAGTAAACAATAAAAGGGCTATCATAAATAAATGGAAAACTAATGTTCAATATGAAACATCCCTAATTTTATCCAAAAATATTTTTAATTTTTCTTTTTTGACAAACATAAAATACACAGAGCCAGCAAGATGGGCCAATGAGTAAAAGGTTAAACTCCAAAAGCCACAGTAAACCAACACTTAAATCTTATGATCTTTGAAATCCACACTGACAAGAGTCACAGGCATTGAAAGGACTGACACAGAAAATACTTCCAAGCTTCTACTTTCCAAGTTCCAGAGTACAGCAAAGTAAGAAGTCGGATGGCTTCATCTATTGGGTTAAGTCATTGGCTGCTCCTAAAGGTTTGTCTGGTACTTCTAAGATAGCAATGCTTCCTTCCAAACTTCCTGCTTCTCTGTTAACTCTTCATGACTTAAGTGCCACTCTCCAGTATAAGTTATAGCTTCAAAAATAAGCCAGGTAACAGTTTGGGCCTACAGACACAAACCTGGGGGATTCTATCTTTAAAGGCCCAAGTCAAGCAATGAGACTCTACAGTTCTCTTGCAGTCTTTCAAAGGATGATTTATATCAAGGTGGTACTAACTCATCAAGTCTTATCAAGTCTTTAAAAGGAAATTTCTGGTTCCATCCATTTGCCTACAAAACTCAGGATGTCCTCATTATTAATAGCTGAATAGTATTCCATTGTGTAAATGAATCACATTTTCTGTATCCATTCATCCATTGTGGGATATCTGGATTGTTTCCTGCCTCCTGGCAATCACAAATAAGGCCGCTATGAACATGGTGGAACATGTGCTCCTGTGACATGGTGGGGAATCTTTTGGGTATCTGCCCAAGAGTGGTATAACTGCGTCTTCAGGTAGGTATATTTCCAGTTTTCTGAAGAACCTCCAGATTGATTCCAGAGTGGTTGTACAGTTTGCAATCCCACCAGCAATGGAAGAGTGTCCCCCTTGCTCCACATTCTCGCCAACATGTGTTGACACCTGAGTTTTTGATCTTAGCCACTCTGATTGGTGTAAGGTGGAGTCTCAGGGTTGTTTTGAGTGAGGTAACTCAGACCCAAAAGGACATGTATGATATGTACTCACAAATAAATGGATATTAGAAAGAAAAAATAAGTACAGAATGTACAGGATATAACCTACAGAACTCAAGAAAGGTAACAAGCCACCCTCTCACCCACCCCCACTCCAAGTGAGGATGCCTCAATCCCACTTGGGGGAGAGAAACAATCATGGGGGACAGAGAGAGGGAGGGACCTGAGTGGGAGAGGGGACTGGAAGGGAAAAGGGGGAACATGATCAGGTACTGGGGGAGCAGGACAGGAGTGAAGCCCTGAGGGCCAGCATAAAGAATAGAAACAGGCAACCTCTGAAGCAAGTAGGAGGTGGGGGAACCCTCTAGAATGTACCAGAGACCTGGGAAATGAGAGACTCTCAGAACTCAAAGGGAGGAACCTTAGATGAAATGCCCAACAGTGGGGAGAGGGAACTTGTAGAATCTACTTCCAGTAGAAAAACAGGACATCAAGTGGAGGGATGGGGTTGCCATCCCACAGTCAAAAACTCTGACCCAGAATTGTCCCTGTTTAAAAGAACTGCAGGGACAAAAATGGAGAAAAGACTGAGAGAAAGGAGGCCCAGTCACCAGCCCAAATTGGGATCCAGCTCAAGAAGCAGCTCCAAGGCCTGACAGTATTACTGATGCTATGGTGAGCTTATAGACAGGAACCTATCATGACTACCCACTAAAAGACCCAACAAGCAGCTGAAAGAGTCAGATGCAGATATTTACACCCAACCAATGGATGGCAGTTGGGAACCCCTGTGGTTGAATAAGGGAAAGGCTCAAAGAAGCTGAGGAGAAAGGTGACCCCATAGTTAGACCAGCAGTCTCAACTAACCTGGACCCCTGAGATCTCTCAGATACTGAGTCACCAACCAGGCAGCATACACTAGCTGATAGGAATCCCGACACATATACAGCAGAGGACTGCCTGGTCCAGCCTCAGTGAGAGAAGTAGCTAACCCTCAAAGAGAGATTTGAGGCCTCAGGGAGTGGAGAGGTCTGGTGGGTAGGGGTAGGGGGGAAACATCCTCTTGGAGATGGGGGAGGAGGAATGGGATGGGAAACTGCTGGAGGGTGGACCGGGATGGGTATAATGACTGGGCTGTAAAAAAAAAAAAAAAAAAAAAAAAAAAAAAAAAAAAAAAAAAGATATAATAATAATGATAATGATGATAATAATAGAAAAAGGAAATTTATGATACTAGATGTTCATGTTTGAGGAATAGCCTTTAACTCTGCATAGAATATTCAAATTTATACACTATTTTTTAAATGCACAATAGTGAAAGCTGCATTAAGAGATGAAATGCAACTTTTCTTCTCATTAAACTCATCAAAGCTATGCAAAAAGGTGAAGGTGAGAATGAATGGGATGACAGTGAGCATGACAGAAAGTGCTGATGACCATGATGGATGTGAAGGAGGAGCCTGGGCAAGACTGACAGTGGAAGTGGGGATGAGGACAGAGGGGAACCGGAGATGAGTATGAGGGTGAGTGACCTGGAGAGTAATCACTTTTGCAATTGTGACAGGAACAAGCAGCAGCACCCTTGAGGACCAAGTAGGAACACAAAAGGTACCTATTACCATGAATGCTTACTTCAAAGTAACATCTACCAGCTTAAAACTGCAGTTCAGGGGCTGGTGGCTCAACAGTTAATAGCAGAGGATCCTGGGTTCCATTCCTATCACCCACAGAGTGATTCACAACCATCTGAAACACCAATTCTAGGGGACACGATGCCCTCTTCTGGTTCAAAGACAACCACATGGTCAAAATATCCATACACAGTTTTAAAAGAAAAATCACCAACAACTTTTTCTATCTTTTTAACTATGTTTCTTCAGTTTACAAGCAAAGCAATTTCTAGTGGATAAAAACTGAATAAATAAAGGTTGGCATGGTATTACAAACCTGGTAACCCCAGTACTAAAAAGGCTGAGGCATGAGGACCACTGAAAGTTGAAGACCAGCAAGTGTTGTGGGCTATTTGGACCTGTTTCTGGTTGTGTGTGGCTCAGCACTTAGCACACACCTTTCAATCCCTTTGGCTGCAATACAGACCCGCCCTTAGTACTCACATTTAATCCCAAACAATGAAGGGAAAGTTAGTTTGCAGAGGGAAGACCCATGTTTGAAAGTGATGTCTAACTGAGTGACAGAAAAAGTGAGAAATCAGAGAAAGATTTGACAGACTAGGATATGCTCAACTCTCACAAGAGAGATGAAAGGGAAGCTACTTAAGGAAAAGACAAGACAGTAAGTACAAGAAGGAGAGAGTACAGTGCAGGAATACAGTAGAGTTCATGGAGAGCAGTGCAGAGAGGAAGAAGGAGGCAGTTTTACTGAGAGAGTTTTACAGAGATAGACTGAAGAAAGAACAAACTAGACCCAGGAAAAGACAAAATGAGCAAGAGTCAGATTAAAAAAGATTGCTAAATTAGTATGAGGCCAGGCAGAGATAGCAATTCAGAGGACAGGAGAAAAGCCAAATTGAATAAATCAGCTGGGAGAGGAGTTTGATACAGAACGGCTGAGTTGAATCAGCCAGCCAGAGTTCAGAAAGAACAAGAAAGGGCGACCTCATTCAGTAGTTAAGTCTCAGAGGCTGAAAACATTCTAGTCACTACATTAGATTCTGGAGGCTAGAAGCTCCCAGAATTAGGCCTAGATTAGCAGACCGAAGTAATGGGCCTACCAAAGAACAATTACAACCAGAAAATAAAACTTACTTTTACAAGCATGGGCTTCATAGTGAGACTTTATTTGAAAGAAGGCTGTGATGAAGAGGAGGAAGGAGTGGGGGAGATGAGAGAGAGGAGGAGGAAACAGGAGAAGAAAAGGAAAAGACAAAGGGATGAGAGGAGTAAGGACAAAAGAGAAAGAGGGAAGAAAAGGGGATCCAAAGGTTCTCTTTACATTTTTGTTGTAGGATCTCTTTCCCACTTGATAAAAATGGAGGTTATAGGTTCTCCTCTAGGATCCAGGACTTCGCTACTCAAGTAGTTGT